>NC_081558.1:176803822-177103822 GCF_022355385.1 Mustela nigripes
CTGTGAAGTGTGTAAACCTGGCGATTCACAGACCTGTACCCCTGGGGATAAAAATACATTATATGTTTATTAAAATTTTTTTTAAATTTTTTTAAAAAAAGAAATAAAGAATGAAACTGGCCCACTTTCTTAAACAATACACAAAAATAAATTAAAAATGGATGAATGATCTAAATATGAGACAGAAAACCATGAAAATCCTAGAAAAGAATATACACGATAATTTCTTTGTCATCAGCCATACCCATTTCTCTCTAGATACCTCTCCCTGAGGCAAGAGAAACAAAACCAAAAATAAACTATTGGAAAGCTTCTGCACAGCAAAGGAAACATTCAACAAAACTGGAAAGCAACCTGCAGAATGGGAGAAGACATTTACAAATGACATACTTGATAAAGGGTTATATCCAAAATATACAAAGAACTTACACAACTCAACACCCTAAAACTGAATAATCCATTTAAAGGTGGGGAGAAGAAGTGAATAGACATTTTCCAAAGAAGACATACAGATGGCCCGTAGACAAATGAAAAGATGTTCAACATTACTGATCATCATGGAAATACAAATCAGAACTATAATAAGATACCATCTCACATCTGTCAGAATGGTTAAAATCAGTAACACAAGAAAAAAAGAGGTGCTGGCAAGGATGTAGAGAAAGGGGAACTGTCTCGTGCTGTTGGTGGAAATGCAAACTGGTCCTCAAAAAGTTAAAAATAGAACTAAGCTATGATCCAGCAATTGTACCACTAGTTATTTACCCAAAGAATAAAGAAATACTAATTCAAAAGGATACATGCACCCCGATGTTTCATTGTTATTGCTTTTACATTTTTTGCACATCTTTTTAATGGTTGGCTTAACTGGCACCCTGATGTCTATAGCAGCATTATCTACAATAGCCAAATCATGGAGATAGACCAATGGATAAAGAGGATGTGTTATATATATATATATATATATATATATATATATATATATTCAATGGAATATCACTCAGTCATAAAAAAAAAATGAAATCCTGCCATTTGCAGTGACATGGATGGAACTAGAGGGTATTATGCTAAGCAAACTAAGTTAATCAGAGAAAGACAATACTATATGATTTCACTCATTTGTGCAATTTAAGGAACAAAACAAATAAGCAAAGCAGGCGAGGACAGAGAGGGAGCAAACCAAGAAACAGACCTGTAGAGAACAAACTGATGGTTACCAGAAGGGAAGTGGGTAGGGGATGGGTAAAATAGGTGATGGGGATTACGGAGTCCACTTGTTGTGATAACAGTATAGAAGTTCCTCAAAAAATTAAAATAGAGGTACCATAAAATCTAACAATTCCACTTCTGGGTATCTGGCTGAAGAAAACGAAGACACTAATTCAAGAAGATATATGCACCCCTATGTTCACTGCAGTGTTATTTACAATAGCCAAGATATGGAAATCTAAGCGTCTACTGACAGATGAATGGACAGAAGATGGGATATATGTATATACACATGTATATACACAATGGAATGCCACTCAGCCTAAAAAAGAATGAATCTTACCATTTACAACATGCATGTACCTCAAGGATACTGCGTTTAAGTGAAATATGTCAAAAAGAAAGACAAATCCTGCATGATTTCACTTATATGTAGAATCTGAAAAACAAGACAAACAAAACAAAATAAAACCCAGACACACAGATAAAGAGAACAGATTGGTAGTTGCCACAGGAGAGGGGGCAGCAAAATGGGTGAAGGTGATTAAATACTAACTTCTAGGTATAAAATAAGTCATGAGGATGTAATGTACAGCATGAGGAGTATAGGCAATAACACTGCATTAACTTTGCCGAATGGCAGATGGTAACTAGACTTATTGTGGTGACAATTTCACAATGTATACAAACATTACAAATGTCAAACCACTATGTCATACACCTGAAACTAATACAGCATTGTATGTCAATCATACCTCAATAAATTTTTTAAACGTTCTCATCACAAGAAAAAAATGTAACTATGTGGTAATGAATGTTAGTTAAATTCATTGTAGTGACCATTTGGCAATGGACACATCTAAAACTCATATATTGGGGGCGCCTGGGTGGCTCAGTGGGTTAAGCCGCTGCCTTCGGCTCAGGTCATGATCTCAGGGTCCTGGGATCGAGTCCCGCATCGGGCTCTCTGCTCAGCGGGAGCCTGCTTCCTCCTCTCTCTCTCTCTGCCTGCCTCTCTGCCTACTTGTGATCTCTCTCTGTAAAATATATAAATAAAATCTTTAAAAAAAAATTAAAACTCATATATTGGTATAGATCAACCATAGCTCAACTTAAAAAGGGTGACAACTTACTTTCCTTATCATACATATTTCTTTTTTAAGCAGCTTTACTGAGATATAACGAGTATGTAAAAAAGACTAGATGCAATTAATGTAAAAAACAATTTGGTGACTTTGGACATACTCACCCACAAATCATCATTGCAGTCAAGATAATAAACATATCAACTCCAAAAGTTTTCTCATGCTCCTTTTTGTTGCTGTTTTCTGGGTGTATTATTTTGTTTTGTGGTAAGAACACTTAATATGAAATCTACCCTTTTAACAACTTTTTAAAGTGTGCAGAACAGTATTGTTAATTATAGCCACAATGGTGGATTGCAGATTTCTAGAACTTAGTCATTTCACAAAACCAAAACTTTACATACATCGAACTTCTTATTTCCCCCTGCCCCGCTATCCCAGGCGTCCCACATTATACTCTCCCCTTTTGGAAGTTTGATTATTTTAGATACTACATTTAAGTGCACTCATGCGCTATTTTTCCCAACAACATGTGTTTTTATTATAAATCACTTTAAAATTGAAGTTTATGAGACCCAAACCTGGACATTTAGGTAAGTCAGTCCACTTTAAACAAAATTAAAATTAAAGCAGAGGTGTCATTTCCAAGAAAAATCCACATGGCCAAAGCAAAAATCCTCTGACTAAAGATGCAAATACAAAAACCAGAAAGAAATAGGCTTAACAGAGCAAAAATGAAATCAGATCTGCCAATCCTGCAGCCTACTCACAATACAGGTTTCTGCCACAGCCTCAGAGAAATTCTAATGTGTTTTGACATATTTATCTGTGGGAGACTCTGCCACTGCATTAGCATTCTTCAAATTATTTTTACATTTAAATTGATTTCAATTACATGGACATTTCAAAACATTAATATTCATTTGAGATATTTCTGATATCTTCTCAGTGTGCTAAACTTTTTTTTTGGCACTGGTTCATAATTAACTCACTCGACATGTAACTGCTGAAGAACAACCCTATGAAATTCTGATTAGTAGAAGAGCCTTTTTGCATATGCTTGAAATTCCTAAATTATAAACATTCCATTGACAAAGAGTTCACACAGACAAACTATGTCACCAAGATTTCACTTTTAGATTTCCCTTTCCCATTGTCTGAGAATAAGTAACTAGGATGAGAGAAAACCTCAAGCAATGAATACATTCAGTTATAAGAAGAAAGGAGGGATTTGATTGGTCATTTGGAGATTTGGGGGAAGGGATAGAGTCTGAGGGGGGAAAAGAAAAGACAATAAACTGACCCCTTCCTGTAGACCCTTAAAGACTCATTGTAAACAGAATGGATGTCCTATAGAAACTATAGAAAAGCTATACCGATTTGTGCAAATATAGACAGAATGGACAATTTCAGCAGCCATAGACAAAGGAAACTATGGACATTTAACACAGAAAGATTAACAGAATGTGTGGGTTGGAGTCATGGAATTACTAATGTTTGAAATAATGCCATCTAAATCTCACTGGGCAGAGAAACCCACATGTTATCTGGCCTACGTGAGAATTAAATGAAATAATATATAAAATACTTGGCACTTAGAGGCATTTAAGACCAGTAGTCGCAACTATTATATTATCTTATTTAGGCTTCACGATTTATCTAAACTTGAGTTCAACAAAGATTTGGGGCGGCATTTCCCCAAAAGTATTAGGCTGGAATGCAAGATTAGGCAACACTGCCCCCTTGTGGCTTATTTTGTCCTCCAGAACGCTGAACCTCCTTAGCAGACACTGAAATGAATGTAAGGAGGCATTCCCGTGCTTGGTTGAGGTCTAGTGATCCTTGGGAAATAAGGTATATTTATATTCCAATTGGAATGAGATCTTGTATGAAAGCCTGGAAGCTTCCGTAAAATTGTATTAGACTGAAGAAAACTCTTTAAACCAGGGAAAAGTGCACCGAGTTAAGAATGGTCCAGATGGCACAGCAGGTAGATTTTTAGAAGAACTAGTAGTTCCAGGGGAAGGTCTGACCAGCCTTCATCATCCCTTGACCTGGCCTGCCGAAAGTTCTGTCCTGTCCTCTGGGAAATAGAAAGGTGCGATAATAGAGGAAGTCAGCATCACCTGGGATGTAACAGCTTTAGAGTTGAAAATAGCAAGATAAGGTGATTTCCTGGCTAGTGGAAAAGAAGATTAGTAAGACAGTGGGGTAAGGGAGATGGGCAGCAGCACAAACAGATTCTGTGAGTCTCCCATCTGTGAGGTCTGCATATCAGAGGATCTCAACACAAGCACAGGCAGAGGTTAAAGCTGGTGCAGCTGGTCCAGCAAAAATAGGAGTGGAGGGATAGTTGCTCTGGAGGCAGAACTTTTCAGAGTTGTCCTTGTTCATCCTGAGCCAGGGATCCTAGAGGAAATGCTGAGGAGATCTAAAGGAGGAGTCTTTCCTTAAGGCTTTGCCATGGAACATAGTCACTGGCCAGGTTACAATTTAAATCCATTTAATAGATGTGGATACTGAGATTCAGAAGCTTGATCAAATTCACAAAAGCACAAAGATGAGGACATGGATCTTTATGATATTATCTTTATCTATCTATCTTCTACCTGCCTCCTTTTAAAAATACCTTAGGCACCAAGAGATGTGTATTTCTCTGCCCCTTTCAATTTTAAACTTTTCTTTTTTTACATTGCACTTAGTTACATACATTTCTTCCCAATTGTTTTCTGGAGTAGGCAGGGTATAAATATTACATAAATGAAATAAATGATATGTCTATGGGAAAATATGCCTCAAGTACTGAACCAACAACTGGCCTAGAGATTACAACTTTTCCATAATCTGAGATCAGAAGATATTGTGGCCAATCAAAGGATCCTTTTGCAATCTACCAACAGGTCCCATTAAAATAATTATAAATAAGTAATACTCCATATATATCAAACTACTTTAAAAAGACTATTCCAAAAAGTTCTATGATCTGACCTTGATGGATATCTTCTAATACATTGTGAATTTAAAAATTTATATACGTTTTAAAGAAATCTGATGTGACAAGGTTATGCTCCTAGAATTATATATTACCTTCATTCTGAGATTTTTGGTCTAAACTTCCAGTGAGACAGAAATAAGCAGAATTGAAAATAATGTTTCAGTCACCAAGATAATTATTAGTATATTTAATGTAGAAAAGAATTTTTTCCATAATATAAAGAAGTCCAGTAATTAAGGATCTTTAGAGGAAAAGAGGCCAACAAATGTCTAGCTTTTCTGTAGAATGACAGCATGGACAATAAAAGATTTAAATTATAAGATAGGCTGGGATCCACTGAATTAAAGCTCTGGATGCTATACTATTTATACATTGCCTACCAGTGTGAGTTTGATTTCTGGATAAAATAGAAAAGTTTTTGAAGTTTTTGTCTTATTATTTATCAAAGAGGTTAATTTTTTTTCTCTAAACATTCCCCTTTGGAAAATAAAGGCAATCCTCAAATAATTTACATTTGACTCCTGAATTTCCCTCACAGTCTGTGTGAGGGAACGTGCCTGGGTCAGTGGAGCTTGACTTCCAGCCCAAAAACCACACCCCACATAGAAGCTTCCATCTGATAGCCACCATGTTCCTCTCAGTGTAGACAAGAGGCACTCAAAACCCTGACGAAAAGGAGAAGATGGGTACCCAAGGGCAGTCATGGCCTTGTCATTCTAGTATTTCAAGCAGAAAGAGAATTAATACAAGGGGTTAGGTGCTTTCCAAACTGTCAGACATGCCAGAGGAATGGAGAGGTCAGGAAATTCTGCCACTAGCATTCAGGGTTTACCATTACCTCCCAGAGACTTGGAAGTGTTTAGCACCCACTTGAAAATGCTGCTAGTGATCAAAGCTGCTTCTAGCACTGAAGTGAATCAGTCACAGGATAATATTAGAGGCCCCTGATCTTATATCAGCTGAAGCCCACATATCTGACCATGACTGCCAAGAAGAGTCATAGTGGATTTCTGGCTCTCTCTCTCATCTTCCAAATCTCATACAAATGCACTGATCAGAAAAACCTGTGCTTCCCCTGTTAGGTGCTGGAAGTTCTCAGACAGTGTCCGGACTTGCAGTCACTAGAAGGGCTTTTGCAGAAAAAGGCTCTATGGTCCTCTTAGGAACACTTATGGTTAGGGAAAAAGAATTTGAATTGGTGACCCAGGCTTATTCAGGGAGGCTTGGTTCTGGCACAATGTGTAGTTGAGGTTGGCTGTTCATTTTAGCCAATTCAGGCCATACTCTGGAAACAATAGCTGAACACGTGACAATGAACCAAAAAGATGCAACTGTAAAAGACAATACAGAGCACCTTGGTTGAAAGAGTGAGGTTAAGCTCTATTACAGAACCCATGCAAGGAACTGGACCAGCAAAGCAAAAGCTCAGCAGTGAGCTCTGCCAAACCAAGTGACGAGAGCAATGGTGTCCACCGGCTACAGAACAAATGGTAGCAGACAAATGAGTCCCACTAGTGAATCCAGCTAATTTTCTAGTTTCCTCTTGGTGAAGCATTTATAAGCAAGATCTTCCCCTTTAAGTAACCTTCTGGAGTCATGGGGCAATTCAGAAGAGAGGGAAAGAAAGGTTCTAGACGTCCTGCTATTTTGGAAATTATGAAATTGAGTTGGTTTTAATTTAAATTGTTTTTAAGTTTTCAGATAAACATGGTGAACTGATGCATTTACAGAGCCCTGCTGTCTTCTAAAAGCCCAATGAGCTGTATTTTTTTTTTTTTTTTTTAAATAAAGGCCTAAAGATGCATGGGCAAAGAGTTTTGGAAAGGAGACAAAGACCACACAGTTTTGGAAGCTAGAGAGCAACTGGATGAGTGGTAAATTACTTGGCAAATCTGAGAGAGTTGAATTCTAAGCCAGCAGTAGGAAAAGCTGAAAAACAACCCAATATATGAGACAGAATCCCCCAAAGACCCAAGTACCTCTGGAAGACCCAGGGGTAAAAGTGATGATAAAAACTGCAGAATCGTTTGGTTCTGCAAGTCATTTCTGGGAAACATATAGACCTCTTGGACCCTCACCAAACTTGTGAAGCTAGACAGCCATTCCTCAGTCTCTCTGGCAACTCAAAGTTACTCTGCAGAGCGTGAAACTGAGGTTGTCTCTACTAAAGGGCTACCAGGCAGAGTTGCAGGAAAAGGGGCCATAATAAAAAATGGGGAGTTAAATGCAAGCTCCCAGACAGCATTCCCCTGTCCCACAATCACCCCCTAAACCTAGCTTTCAGAATGCCAGGTGTGAAGACTGTATACATCCAGGCAGGAGGTCAAAAGCACCTCTTCTGGGAAATCATGCAAGTCCAAGAGAAAGCCTTGAAAATGCTCTTCTGAAGGATTTCCCAAAGAAACATTCTAGTCAAATTACTTTACTCTGAAGCCTACAGTCCATGTAATCCATGTAATCCCACACAGGCATACAGTTTTCAAAGAGGATTTTTTTGTTGCCCTCTTATTAAATATGAATGGCCAATAAAGATATTTGAGGCAAGGATCAAAATGACAGAAAGTGGTCAAACCAAACACCCATAAAAGCAACCTGAGGAAAAACAAGACTACACTGGAGAAAGAATAATGATATTTAAAATAGTATTAATTTTCTCAGAGGGAAAAAAATTATTACATCAACCAGTCAACAAAAGAATGATATCTTAATTAAGGTAATACTAACTGCTATAATAGAGACAACACATTGATATCTCAGTAGCTTAACATCATAGATATTTATTTCTGACCTATATAAAGTCCAGTTAGTAATAGGATAGTGTGGGGGGCTCTGTTCCACATAATTACTCCAGGTTCCTGGCTCCCTCCCCACCTATGACTTTTCTATCCCTTTTGTCCTTAGAGTTCTATTTATTCATATGATAAATGATGAAAGAAATGGCAAAGGAAAGATACTTAGTTTCTAATTCTTTGTCTTAGAAGAATATATGCTATTTCTTGTTCACTTTCCAATAGCATGATGCAACGGAAATCAGAAATGCAGTCCTTGACTGAGCAGTCACTTTCCATCAGCAACTTTATTTTAGGGAACAAATACAAATCTATATTTGGTAGCTGACTGCCTGTGCCACACTACTGGGGGCAGGGAGAGAAAAGAAACCATTCAGAAAACAACAACAAAAGTAGCTCTTGGAAAGTAAAAGTGTAACAGTAGTTATCACATATAGGATGTAAGAGTTGAAAGATACAATTGAGAAAACACGGAAAAAATTTTGAGAAAACCTGGCAGAAAGTAGAGCAAAAGGGGATAGGGACAGAAAATAGGACAGAAACAAGAAGAAGAAGAAGAAGGAGAAGGAGAAGAAGTCGCAAAAGGTATTCCAGAAAGGAAAAGACAGGAGAAAGGTCAGCGGGGCGGGGGTATAATAATCAAATAAACAATTCAGGACAAATTCACAGAACTGTCAAAAAAAAATGAATCAACAGATGGAAAAATGTCATCAAAGGACTGACATAAGAGATAAAATAGACTCATGTCAAGACGTTTCAGATCACCGAGGACAACAAAAAGATCTGAAATGTTTAAAGAGCAAAAAAAGGCATAGTTCACACAATGATCAAAAATTAGAGTGGCATTGGACTTCTCAATACTACAATGGAAACTGGAAGAAAGGGGAGCCATGAGTTACAAAGAAACACTCAGTTTCGAATTCTACACCCAGTCAGTCCAGCAACTGAGAGCGATGGCATGATAAAGACAGTGACACACAGGCAAAGCCTCAAAAAGCTTACCTGTCATGAAAACTTCTTTCAGGACGCTGTGGGAAATCGTGTTCCACCAAAACAAGGAATGAAATGAGAAAAGAAATCAATGGAGAGCTAAGGAGATAGGACCCAACCTGAGAGAAAAATAAAGGAAATCCACAGAACGACAGACAACAGAAATTTCAAGACAGTTCCCGCATCAGGCCTAGATTTCAGTCAGTCTCCATGGGAGCAGAGAGATGTGCTATTGAACAGATGACACTCACAGCATACCTACGGTACTGACCTGACCGCGCAGGCATATTTCAGGAATGGCAGGAAAAGTTGGGAGATGTAGTAGAAGTAGTAACAGCAGCAGTAGCAGTGGTAGGATTACAAAAGAAACAATTTTTTTAAAAGATTTTATTTATTTATATATTTGAGAGAGAGACAGAGACAGAGACAAAGAGAGCTTGTGCAAGCAAGGGGGTGGGGCAGAGGGAGAAGCAGACTCCCCACTGAGCAAGAAGCCCCACGTGGGATTCCATCCCAGGACTCCAAGATCATGACCTGAGCCAAAGGCAGATACTTAACTGACTGAGCCACCCAGGTGCTCCAATAGAAACTAATCTAATTTAAGCCTGGATGAAAAAAAAGAGTAAATTAAAGAGCATAAGGGCATGGATGAGATACCAGTTATATATGATTAAGTAGTCAGGTAAAATTGCGGGTTTTGTAAAGTGTCTAGCTCTTCCTTAAAACATAGAGGTTGATTGCTTTCATTTTTCACATTCTATGCCATTGAACTTTTCAGGAAACCATCCCTGAAAGCAGAAGAGGGCCTATGTGTCCACTATGGAGAGAGAAATGTATTTTCTTTCCAGGGGTGGCCTAGGTTTTACCTTTTTACAATGGTTGCCTTTCATATGCCCCATTAGTTGAAATCATTTGGTTGCTTCTGTAAAAACATTGGCAATAATTTCAAACTTTTATTAAAATTTTGATCTTTTAAAGTTTGAAGTACGTCCTTTGAGGAAAGGTATTGGTAATTCTCTGTGAATGTTCTGCAAAATAAAATTAATCTTTGATAATTAAGAATAGGAAAGGCAACTTGGAACTCTGCAAAAGTAGGAGACTTACCTATCCATCTGGTACAATTTGTGCCAGCCATGGCAATTAGTACAGATTTAAAACATACGAGAAAATTCCTATAAGTAAAAAAAAAAAAAAAAAAAAAAAAAAGCCATATTACCCTGACCTGGCTTACTAAATTTTAAGAATCACCTTTGATATTTATACCATAGCAGGACTTATGCGAGTGGAAAATACAAACCCTATCTTGTTTAACCCAGGTTTTGTTTTTTTGTTTTTTGTTTTCCTATATATGTATCTTCAGTCCATCTCTATTAAAGACACCAAAAAGTACACTCCCATCCACCTCCACACCAAAAATTGCAAGTCTGGATCCGATAACAGTGTGAGGCACTGGTTAGGATGAAGGTTCAGCGGGGTTTCTCCAAAGGGAAATTGTGAATCACATACCTAAGAACTTTGGGGAGTATTGGCTAAAACTACAAATTCCTGGGCCCTGCCACAGAACAACTGATTCAAAATCCTCTACGGTAGATCTGAAAATATAATCTGATTTTTTTTTTTTTTTTTTTTTTAACCAATATGTCCTGTGATTCTCATGCAGCTGAAATTTGAAGATGCCTGCTTCGGGATGTGGGATACAAAGGTCAGATCACTACAGAAGTCAGAGCGCCACAGACTCCAAACAAAGGCAAGGGACTCTCACTCTCAGACACAGAGGCAGGATCAGGTTCCTTCAGAAGCCAGAGTCACTAAAATTGGAGAACAAGGAAGCAAGCCTTGAAAATACAGTTTGCAAGGGCTGAGCTCAACATAAATAAGGTACTTCCTGATCTTCTGCAGAAGTAGAGGTTTGTGATTGTGGAGATTCTTGCATCTGCATTATTATTTTATTACTTTCATGACACTGATTTTCTAAATTTTATTTTTAAATAAAGAATTGAGATAAAGCAACGGGGGCTGTGTGTTTTGCGATCTTTAACTGTTAGGATTGAGTATAGCTGCCTGTGTAGGAAATAACCCTGGCTTAAGCAAGATGGGAGTTTTATTTTCATCTCATGTAAGAGCTGATAAAGCAGATCTGTAATTTCTTCAGGGGCCCAGGCTTCTTCCAGGTCTCTGCTCTACCATCCTAGTAGTCTGGTGAGGTGCTTGTGTTTATGTTTGTATTATGGATGCTGGGCCTCTAGGCGTTATGTCCTGTTCTAAGCAGCAGGAAGGAATAATGGCAGAAATATGCATATCAACCAAATCAGCCTCCTTTTTAAGGCTCTTTCTCAAAAGCCCTACAAAACAACTTCCAGCTACCCTTCATCAGCCAGTTTCCATCGGCTATGCAAAGAAGCTTGTGAAATGTAGTTTGGGCTGGGCACATTGCAACCTCCAGCAAAACTGAGGTTCCATTGCACAAAGATAGCGGGAGGATGCATAATGAGTAGGTACCTGAAAGCCTGAAGTCTGTTCTGTGCTTAGTATTTGGCTACGAGAAATGCACCTGTCTTCCCTAGGCCTCAGTTTTCTCATGTGTAATAAAGAAACTGACAATTTTCATGATTGTTAAAACATATAAAGATAACATATATAAAAATCTTTTTTTTTAAAGATTTTATTTATTTATTTGTCAGAGAGAGAGAGAACACAAGCAGGCAGAGAGGCAGACAGAGGCAGAGAGAGAAGCAGGTTCCCCGCTGAGCAAGGAGCCCCGTGTGGGACTCGATGCCAGGACCCTAGGATCATGACTTGAGCAGAAGGCACTGGTTTAACCAATTGAGCTGCCCAGGCGTCCCAAAATCTTGACACGCGGTAGAGATTTAATAAGTGAAATGATTACTGACCCCCCCAAAAAGCTCCAACTTCTTAAATATATTTGTGTGCTTATTGAACATTGTTGTTGAAAGGTTAATTATCTGATCACATACAATGTCATCAAATACCAAACTACATCACATTGCCTCACCAGCGTATCTCCACTCCACTGTTCTATCTCGTTTCATTATCTTTGTCCTACCTGCTGGAGAAGTACCAATTAGGTGTTAACACACTCTCTTAAGGTTAGCCAGCTGCTGAAGAAAACTAAGTATCTAGGAATAATGGAAAAAAAGAATAATAAAGAAATCCTCACAGTGTGTGCCATATACAATCCACATCCATATAACCCTTTATTCTCCACAGAAGCAATGGCCTCATTAGCCCGAAACAGTTTGTCTTCAAGACATACCACTTTCCTTTTTAAAAACTGCAAGTCCCCAGGCTTCTCCAGCCATGTTTCTACAAGGAGACTATGGGATCTAAGCATTTCTGTTCTACTATTATTTATTTATCTAGTTGGGTTTTTTGGTAGATCCAAAAAATATGACCACAAAGTCCTCCCATCCAAGGAAGCATGTACCTTTGTAGGGTCATTTGTCATTCTTCTATCAAGAGTTAGAGTCTATTCCTCTACCTCTTGAATCTAGGCTGGTCTTGGACTCACTTTGACCAATAGAAGGTTGCAAAGGTGACATGATGCAACATACAAGACTATGTAGTCTTAATAGGCTTTATGGCTCTGGTTTCACCACTTGGAGCCCTGCTCTGAGGCTTCCATGCAATAAGAAAGCTGGTCTGGTCTATGGGGAGGCAGACATAGGTGCCCCGGAGGACAGCCAGTACCAACTGCCTGACATGTGAATTACACTGTCTCAGACCTTCTAGCGTAGGCTGAATGCAACTCTGAGAGAGCGAGCCCTGAAGAAATCAGCAGCCAACAGAACAATTGGTGAGACGTAATAAACTGTTGTGTTGTAAGCCATTAAGCTTTGGAGGAATTTGTTACACAGCAATATAAACTGAAATATTATCACCTTGAGAAGAAATACGGTGAAGCTTTTATTTCCTTTATAGCGATCTTTACCCTGTTCAAAGAACCCTAATACAGTCCTAGCACATGGTGGGTGCTTAATAATTACTGGTAAAATGAATGAATGAATGAGTTTGGCAAACTCCCTTTAATTCAATTAAGATCGACAGTTTGTAATCTGCTCATCATTAAATCTCCACCAGAATCTAGATCAGAGCACCATCTATTGGTCAACAGATAATTGTGAAGAGGCAAAGCAGGGATGAGTTTACACTCCCTTCATTTTAATGTGAAATTTAATAATTTAGTAATGCTTCTGAGTGAACCAAATCCTTGTTTTAGAGAAGAAAATCATTATATAGATGCACTGGGTATTCCCCGCCCCCTACCTTCTCTCTTTTCTAGTAGGAGCAGCTTCAACATACAATGGTTTCCACTATTCTATTATTATTATTTTTTTAAGATTGTATTCATTTATTTGAAGACAGAGATCACAAGTGGGCAGAAAGACAGGCAGAGAGAGAGGGTGAAGCAGGCTCCCCGCTGAGCAGAGAGCCTGATGTGGGGCTCGATCCTAGGACCCTGAGATTATGACCTGAGCTGAGGGCAGAGGCTTAACCCACTAAGCCACCCCATCACCCCTATTTTATTATTATTTAAAAAGCTATCCCCAAACCAAATTCACCCTTTATGAACTCAGACTGTAGTATCAGGTGAGGTTATTTGAACTTTTCCTAACTTTATATTGAGTTAATACTAGAAATCCCCAGGAATTTACATGGCTCAAAGTAAATGTTTTAGGAATATCTTATTGAGAATTAATTACCCCAATGGAAGATCTGTTAACTACCCTTTGAAATCTTTCTAGTTGAAAATCACTGTGCCTATGCTCTATGATGTAGAACTTCAGGGCATCAATTGCCCATCTGAGTGCTGGAGTAAACTCAAATTGCCTTGCTAGGGAAATCTTGGCCTTTTGCACAAAATCTCATCAGGCACATATCCTTCGAAGATCATGTGGCCTTTGAATCAGATATATGTGCTGTTGGAAGGAAAGATTCTCCCTTTCCTGCTAATCTTTATGCAGCGAGTAGAAATGGGAGGGGCACCCAGCAGTACCTCACCTCCACAAGCCTTTTGTTCCCTTTTAGTTGGCATTTTATAGACCTAATGCCCAGCTTGAATAAGCAGTCAGTGATCCCTTTATGAAAGCTGGCTTCCTCCATGGTTAGGGGTCTCCTTTTCTTAAAACTGTGCTTGTTTGTTTGTTTATTTGTTTTTCTTTTTCTGTAGTCACAGGCTTCTTGTGATGGGGAATCCTTATGGTATAGGAGTTCCTTGTATATAGGGAAGGTTAGGGTATCTTGCAATGCAGCAGGATTCTGTACAGACATAACTTGTTACCAAGAGGGATTTGGGCCGAAATGGCATAGGGTGAGCCCAGACACTCAGAGAATAGAGGTGATGTGGTCCTCATTAATGCATAAATGTCAGAGGAGATAACAGTTAACTTTGAAGTAGATACAGAATTTGTGCACTGAAAATTATTGCCAGGAAATATAATCCAAACCTCTCTTATTTCTTATGCAAAAGTGTGTGAGTGTGTGTTTATGTATATAAGGGGAACTGAGAGAGAGGGGGGAGAGGGAGAGAGACAGGAGATACAGAGAGACAGAAAGATAGCAAGACAGAAAGAATACTACTACTAAACTCTTCATGGAGATTTGCCTGAAGGCTATGCCATATTTCCATTCCTCTAAATATTCTAAAATGTATTCCCAAGTCAGCCAGACCATAAGAGGAAAGGAAATGTGTGTTTCATTATTTTAACCATCACATAATTTCTTTCATTTGAGCACCATTATTTTTTTTAAAGATTTTATTTATTTATTTGAGAGAGAGACAATGAGAGAGAGAATGAGCAAGGAGAAAGTCAGAGAGAGAAGCAGACTCCCCGTGGAGCTGGGAGCCCGAAGCAGGACTCGATCCTGGGACTCCGGGATCATGACCTGAGCCAAAGGCAGTAGTCCAACCAACTGAGCCACCCAGGGGTTCTGAGCACCATAATTTTTAGTTAGGAGTTTCTGCAATGTCCTCTTACCTGGTCTTCCTATACGTGTCACTAAACCCCTCTAATGCATTCTCTACATGCCAATCAGGCTGTTCCTTGAAAATTGCAAATCCTATCTTGTCACATTTCTGCTTAAAACCTTCTGTGACTTCCTATTGGACTTCACATTAAAGAAAAAACCATTACCCATTGTACTACACATAATCTCACCCTTACTTCCCTCTTCAGTTTCTTTCTAGGTCACTTGGCCCCCTTCCCTAACCTGATGGAATTATAAAGAAGGAGGTCCTGCAAATAATGTTCCTCTTCCCTATACAAGTTTTAAACCAACTGCTTATGCAAAAGAACAAGATAAATGAGACTTAAAAATCTTTATCACATATTACATTGGTATTGAAGAATATATCCTTTAAGTAAAGGGAATTTCTAAAGGCTAAATCTGAGACTTAGGTTTACCCACCCAGATACAGGCTACTAGTACTGAATGACTTTCCTCAGGCCTGCGGGAAGAACCTCAGTTATCAAGTTTAAGTCCTGGCTATAGTTTAGAAGGGCCTGGGTTATGCTGCAGTATCAAACGATTCCCAATGGCTTAAAGCTGCAAAAGCATATTTCTTGCTCATCATTTACCATGTCTGTTGTAGGGCAGCTGAGACTCTGCTCTCTATTCCATTCTGTCTCTGGGACCCAGACTGACGGAGCAACCACCATCTCAAACTCTGCTGGTTGCCACTGCAGAAAGATGAGTTGGGACTCTGAAAGTTTCTCTTTTGGGCAGTCACATAATCTGCTCCCAAAGTGAATCCTACCACTCTCGATCTCAACTCAGCAGTCAGAACTAATAAAATGGTCCCACCAGGAATTGTAGCCCAGAGAAGAAGAATGGATGTTGGTGAGCAAAAACTTTAAGTATTTCCATATCCAAGAGCAACTCTGAACAGGTGCTCTCCATAGGAATGTCAGCCTCCGAAGAGACACAGAAGTGGAAGATGCTAGGCTCCACATTCCAAAAGTGACTAACTGGAACTTCATGGAGATGGTTAAGACTTCTTTCTCATGGAAACCAGATGAATAGGGAAGAGCTATTCCCCCTTAGAAAACCAACTGTGAAAATTCGAGGTTTGAGCTCAACTGGGAGTAAAAATTAAGCGCAATCTGAGTTAGGCATTCTTCTAAGAATGTGGGCAGCTTCACATGGACCAATACATCAAGTAGAGCAAGCCAATTACATAGGAGGCTCCCAGCAAATGGTATAACCAAAGCGGATTCCAGAAATTACAATGTAGCATCATTAATCGTTAAGCAACAGAGAAAGTTGTTTTTTGCCACTCAGTTTTTACAAGGTTTTTTTGTTTGTTTGTTTTTCCATAATTTCCCAAAAGGGAGGCTCTGGGACAACTAGTAGTTCAGTAGCATGGTATTTTCCTTGACATGCTTTAACTGAAATATTACATGCATCAGAATGGGCTCAGTGCCCACACGGATGAAGGCATGGAGGAATTCTTCTCCAGAAGGATCACCTCTGGGTCCCTGAAGAGGACCTGGCCAACGAGGGGGGTGCCACCCCCGTCCCTTGCTCACTGAGAAAGAAGCTCAGACATGCTTTTAACTGAAATATTACATGCATACAGAAAAGTATACAAGTCATAAAGGCCTGATATATTTTCACAAAATGAACATACCTGGGTAACTAGATACCCAGATCAAGAACCTGAACATTACATTACCTCAGAGCCCATCCCCACTTTAGGTGCATCCTTTTGGTCACTAAAATAGCATCTCTCTACACTACACTACAATTGCTACAGAGAGCAATTATGCTGTTGGGGAGGAGAGTGGGAATAAAAGGTTAGGTAAGGAGGAGATTTCACATTTGCTATAAGCTGTTTTAATTTTGTATATCAAGAATATAACTACATATTACATTTGAAATAAAACAATTTACACCCTCCTATCTTAACCCAGTGATTCCCCTTGATGATCCTGTATTATCATGTTCCATTCAGGTACAGTGACTATGAGCACAGACTCTGAAATAATACAGAAATGAGTTGATGTCATGTCTTACCAATCAGCAGCAGCTTCTGGGCCTTGGTCAAGTTACTCAAATTCCCAAAGTCTAAGTTCCATCATCTAAAAAATTATGATAATAATAACAAATTCATAAAGGGTTAAGTGAGATAGCATTTGTAAAGTAATTAATACAGTACCTGAAACATTCTAAGGGTTCTATAAATTGTACCTATTTTATTCTGTGGAGTAAAAATGTCAGGTTACTGGCCTTTGCAGATTGAAGAATATACTCTAAGTCATTAAATTAAAAACAGTTACTCCCTTTTTACTTAAGTAGTTGAAGATAATGAGTGATATTTACCATCCAAGTAACTGAGAAACACAGAGCTAGCTAATAGTATTTTAGAAATCATCAGATTCATTTATTTGCTTGTTTACACAAATGAATAAACTGAAACCAAAACAGCCAATGATTTATTTTTACTCCACCACTTATTCCCAAAAAAGTAAAAAACCTGATTTTAATTTCTCTGACTTCCAGTCCAGTGCTTTCCCTACTATGCCATGATCCGTTCACTCAGTCATACCCTAATAGAGCTAATAGTTATTGAGTTTCTCCTAAGTATATTGCCAGTAAAATTCAGACTAAAATGGCTATCCCAGGGAAAAGTGGAAAAACACTTTCTATTAGATGAGGCTGACTTCCGTTTATTCCATCAGCAGCATCTGTGCTTACTGTAAGAGACTGCAAGGAGATTACCTATGTATTAGAAGATTGCTAATATGTGATATTAAAAATTAATTCCATTTCTGAATATACTGAACAAGAGGGGATCTTATCAGCCATCTGCTGCTGAGTCCTCTGTTGTCCCGGTTGCTTATATTTATGCTAATGAAAAATCAAACCACAGGGCTGCAGAAATCTTTCATTCTTTCTTCTTCTTCATATGCATCCTATCTAGGAAAAGGGATTGAGCCTAAAATTAGAGAGTTGTGAATTCAACTTGGGTGGAAAAGCGTAAGGAGACAAAATGGGGCTTGAGGAAGAAGGGAACAGGGGTTGTAGAAGAATTTCCTCAAGTATTGATGGCCTTGATTTGGGACTGGGGGCTTGTGATTCAGTTGAAAAAATAGTTCCAAACTTGGGTTTGAATCTTGACTTCTTGGTGTTGAATCTTACTGTTAATTCCTTGGCCTCATCTTAGTCCCTTCTTTTGCTTGCATTCATTTCCTCATCCCTAGAGCATCTTTTACAACTAACTTCTGAAACTGTGGTATAATTGCCGACAGCCATAATATGAAAGAATTTCAAACTGTTTAAAATATGAAGAAAGTTCTAATGTTTCAGCTGCTCAATATACTATACAGCTAATCAGTCTCATAATTATTACTTCTATTATTCTTTTTTAAACCTTATTGACAAATCAGGAAAGCCTTAGAAGTTTTTTGGGTTTTTTTCCTTTAAAAATATCTAAGGGGTGCCTGCATGGCTCAGTTGTTTGAGTGTCTGACTCTTGATTTTGGTTCAAATCATGATCTCAGTGTCCTGGGATCAGGCTCTGTGTCAGGCTCCCTGCTCAGCAGAGAATCTGCTTAAGATTCTTTCTGACCCTCCCCTGGGAGGGGTCTATGTATAATAAATATATAAATAAAATCCTTAAAAATATCTAAGATTGGGAACAGCACATTTTCTGTATTTTCTTTTAATAAATAGGAATACTTTGATCAGCAAAGAGCATGCCTTAGACATGCATACATTGGCAGATCAAAGAAAGATTAATATTTCATACATAGAAATGAACATAAAGGAATAAAAAAACCCAAATTTTTCTTAGTCACTACATATATTTTATCAAATGACCATAAACTTTAGGTTCTTTCAAAGCATAACACATAGATATAGCATCAATAATTCTAAGTACCTATTTTGTTAATGGTATATTCTTGAAAATAGTAATACCACCCTATCACCTTCCATATAGGACTTCAAAGAAATGTATTCCTTATGTATGTGTTCATAGTTCTGATTCTCAAAAGCGAACCACATAAGAATCAATCTCAAAACAAACTTTGATTCCTATTTTAATAGTCTGGCAGATTTATAAAAGTAACTTTTTCAAGGAACCTTATTCAACAAAGCAGTAAAAACTTGGTTATTGACTATAAAGGCTTAATTAATCTTTACTATAAAGTTCACTTTTTTTCTCTGTTTACATTCTTTACAGTGAATGGATACACTGGGTTATATCATCCAAAGAATAACAGATGAAGGAATTATTTCTAAAGTGATTCTAACCACGCTGACTGTGAAATACCATACAAATAAGAAGTATATTAATCACAAATATGCAGTACAATAAATAAAAAGCAAACACCTGTGTACCTACTACTTGGGTCAAACACAGAGTAAGTTCTCACAACCCTATAGATATCCCCCATGAGTTTCTTCTTTAGTATCCTTCCCTCCCCATTTGGGATAACTATCATGGCTTTTACTGTAATATCTCTTCATTTTCTTTATACCATTACCACCAATATATTTATCTCTACAAGTATACTCGACTTTTTCTGTTTTGATCACAATGTACGTATTATTTTATGACTGACTTCTTTTTATCAACATTATGCTTCTATAATTGTTCCACATCGCAAGCAGAGAGAGAGGAGGAAGCAGGCTTCCCGCTGAGCAGAGAGCCAGACATGGGGCTTGATCCCAAGACCTGATACCAAGACCTGATACCACAACCTGAGCCGAAGGAAGAGGCTTTAACCCGCTGAGCCACCCAGGCGCCCCCACAACTACCTTCTTTATCTAGCTAGCTCTTATATTCAGGGCAATTATCATTCTACCCTGGGGCCAGGAACCAGACAACTAGAGACAGCCCCTATTTCCCAGTGTCCACCAAAATTATTCAAACTAGGCAATCTTAAACCTGCTTACCCTACCTCAATTATTCCCTATCAGTCTTCTAGAAATCTAAGACATGTAAGTTGATGCAAGACAATTCAAGAAAGAAAAAGAATATCTAGCTCTCAGATTTTAGTTTCTAAATACCTTCCTTCAATAAAAGGAACCAGACTTTTGGAGGAATGGTTCTTGCCCACATTGCCTTCTGCTCCCTCTGCCTGTGCCCAGTCCTGCTGTTTCCCCATGTGGCCCATCATGGAACGCCATGCTTCATGTTTCGAGAAATGGTGAGTAAAGAAACTTCCCTGTCATGAAAGCCATTTGCACATCTATGTGTCTTACTACACCCAATTACAATAAACCTCAGGTACATCTTAAAAACATGAGCACCCCTCTTTGCACCATCAACTATACCTACACCCTACCCATACAAATATATATTCATAGTCATCAAGAGGCCCCTCTGTATCAAGTCATCAAGAGGCCCCTCTTTTCATGTTGGTTTAGAAACAATGAGGGTAGAGACAACACACATTTTTATTATATCTTAAATATAAGAAAAGAAGGCAATAAAGGGTGAAGTTCAGCATAAACTTCAGCAAAACCAACTCACTACTAGACTATACCTGAGGAAGAAGAATTCTAGTATCATTACCCAGCATGATCTCTAAATAGTTTTCAGAAATCATTTAATTGGTTGCTGAGGACAACAAAATTGGTTGTCCACATACCCTTTTCCCCTTTTCTGCCAATTCCTGTATGTCCCTTTGTATTTGTCTCTGTGACACAGAGAAATGGAGATCAAGGGTCTTTCCAAAGTTGGAACTCTCCTATAATCAATTTCTCAGAGATTTTGCAAATGGTTGTCTAGGGAAGAATTCTTGAGGGGTGAGTAAGCCAGCAACAGCCTATTTTGCCATGAGTCTTTCAGGGATGATTCAGGCTTCATATCTAAGGGAATGCATCCCAACATCTAGCTTTAATGAGCTTAGAACTGGAGAGCCCCATTTGGAACAAAAAGAATCTGCTACAGCTACCATATAGGGGAAACCTCTTCTTAAGACCCCTGAAGAATCTTAAGGGAGTGTTGAATTGAATGGACTTATCACTTATGATGAAATTTCATTAAGAAGATATCAACTCAGATTTATTATAGAGCCAGATTTAGTAATGAGAGCTTAAGAGAAAATCCAGGAAGAGTTTGATAAGCAGTTATCATCCAAGGAAAAGATGAAAGAATAAACACAGACACCTAGGAAAGAGTACTAGCTATGCTTACAGCTGGGTTACTAAAGGAATTAAAATGCACAGAAAAGAAAGAGAAATGCTCATGAATGAGAAGGGCAGAAGATTATTACTGTACTCACCTCTCAGTTTCTCACAGTGCTAATAAGAAAGGCAACCCACTGATTTGAAAAGATTGCAGTCAGGAAGTTCAGGAGGGAAAGAAGCAAGAAGCTTCTGCATAAGCAAGTCATTTGGGTAGTATCTAGACAAGAAAGCAAACTCTATGTTCCAATAGTGGCTCCAGAGAAGAACCCTTGTACAAAAGCCTGTCAATATATATTAGATCAGGACATTTATATATCCAACAATGTGCCAGAAGCAAAGAAAGGACTGCATAGGCCAGAAAGAGAAACACTTACTACATTTAACCAAATTGGATTGTGAAATTGGGAATCCTATCTAGGAACAAAACAAGACAAATAGAAGAGCAAAAGAGCAGTCAGGCATTTGCTGAATCACGTGGGAAATGACTAAAGACACTACAGAGACAATGACGGTCTCCCCAGTGTGGGATCATGGACTTCAAGGTAACAAACTGAGTGTGCCCCAGCACCCTACCCCCAAGATTCAAAAATAATAGTTCTCAAGCCTGTATCACAGCTTCCCAGTCAAAGGCTTCAGTGCTTTCATTTGCTAGACACCATCAAAAGATCGAGGAGCAAAGAGAGGAAAATTGATGCTGTGAGTGGCTGGGTGCCCATGAGCATGACAAAATAGAAATGTGAATACTGCATTTAATTTGACTTTCCTTAAGAAAGGTAATGGACCACGAAGGTAGACTTCGGGAACTCAACTACTTATTAAAATGTAATAACATTTGTATCATAGGAGTCCCAGAAGATGAAGAGAGAAAGGGACAGAGGTTAATTTGAACAAATTATAGCTGAAAGCTTCCCTAATCTGGGGAAGGACACAGACATCAAAATCCAGGAAACACAGAGAACTCCCATTAAGTTCAATGAAAGCTGACCATCACCAAGGCATATCATCATCAAATTCATAAAATACACAGACAAGAAAAGAGTCCTGAAAGCAGCCAGGGGAAAAACACCTTAGCCTACAAGGGAAGACAAATCAGATTCACAGTGGATCTGTCCGCAGGCCAGAAAGGAGGGGGAGGAAATATTCAACATGCTGAATGGAAAAAATATGCAGTCAAGAAATCTTTATCCAGCAAGGCTGCCATTCAGAATAGAAGGAGAGGTAAAGAGTTTTCCAGACATACAAAAACTGAAGAAGTTTATGACCACTAAACCAGCCCTGCAAGAAATTTTAAGGAGGACTCTTTGAGTGGAGAAAAAAGGACCAAAAGTAACAGACTAGAAAGGACTAGAGAACATCACCAGAGACACCAACTCTACAGATCACACAATGACATTAATTCATAATTCTTTCAATAATTGCTCTGAATGTAAATGGACTAAATGGGCCAATCAAAAGACATAGAGTATCAGAAAGGATAAAAAACAAACAAACAAAACAAGACCCATCAATATGCTGCCTATAAAAGACTAATTTTAGTCCTAAAGACATATGCAGATTGAAATGAGGGGAGGGAAAACCATCTAGCATGCTAGTGGATGTCAAAAGAAAACCAGAGTAGCCATACTTATATCAGACACACTAGGTTTTAAAACAAAGACTATAAAAAAAAAAAAAAGTGAAGAAGGGCATTATGTCATAATTAAGAGATCCATCCATCAAGATCTATCAATTATAAATACTTATGTCCCCAACTTGAGAGCACCCAATATATATATCAATTAATAATAAACATAAAGAAACTCATTGATAATAATACAATAATAGTAGAGGATTTTAACACCCCACTTACAGCAAGGGACAGGTCATCTAAGCAGAAAATTAACAAGGAAACAATAGTTTTAAATGACAAATTGGACCAAATGGACTTAACAGATATACTCAGAACATTTCATCCTGAAATAGCAAAATACAAATTCTTCTCAAGTGTACATGGAACATTCTCCAGAAAAGATCACATACTGGGTCATAAATCAGCCCTTAACAAGTACAAAAAGATCAAAATCATATTGTGCATGTTTTCAAACTGTAACGCTATGAAATGAAGTCAACCACAGGAAAAATATGGAAAGACCTCAAATACATGGAGGTTAAAGAATGCCCTACTAAAGAATGAATGGGTTAACCAGGAAATTAAAGAAGAATTTTTAAAAAAACATGGAAGCAAAAGAAAATGAAAGTATGACAACTCAAACCTTACGGAAAGGCAGTCATAAGAAAGAAGTATATTGCAGTAAAGGCCTACCTCAAGAAGCATGAAAAGACCCACCTCAAGAAGCATGAAAAGTCTCAAATACACAACCTAACCATACACTTTAAGGAGGTAGAAAAGGAAAAGCAAATAAAGCCTAAAGCCAGCAGAAGAAGGAAAGTAATAAAGATTGAAGCAGAAATAAATGCTATAGAAACAAAGAAAACCAGTAGAACAGATTAATGAAACTAAGAACTGGTTCTTCAAAAGAATTAGTAAAATTTAAAAACCTCTAGCCAGACTTAACAAAAAGCAAAGCGAAGGGACCCAAATAGAAAAAATCATGGACGACAGAGGAGAGATCACAAACACCGCAGATATACAAACAATTATAAGAGAATACCACGAAAAATTATATGCCAACAAACTGGGCAACCAGAAAGAAATAGACAAATTCCTAGAAATTTATAAGCAACCAAAATTGAAACAGGAAGAAATAGAAAATTTGAACAGACCCATAACCAGCAAAGTAATTGAATCAATAATCAAAAATCCCCCAGCAAATAAAAGTCCTGGGTAAGACAGCTTCCCTGGGGAACTCTGTCAGACATTTAAAGAAGAGTTAAAACCTATTCTTCTCAAACTGTTCCAAAAATAGAAATGGCAGGATAACTCCCAAATTCATTGAACAAGGCTAGCATTATCTCGATTCCAAAACCAGACAAAGACCCCACTAAAAGGGAATTACACTCCAATATCCTTGATGAACATGGATGATAAAATTCTCAATAAAATACCAGCAAATGGAATTCAACAGTACCTTAAAAGAATCATTCACCACAATCAAGTGGGATTTACTCCTGAGCTGCAGGGGTGGTTCGGTATTACCAAATCAATCAATGTTATACACAATGCTATACAATGTCACATATTCATTAAAAAATGGATAAAAACCATACGATCTTCTCAATAGAAGCAGAAAAAGCATTTCACAAAATAGAGCATCCTTTCATAATAAAAACTCTCAACAAAGTAGGGATAGATGGAGCATATTTCAACATCATAAAGGCCATATATAAAAGACTCACAGCTACTATTATTCTCAATGGAGAAAAACTGAGGCCCTTTTCCCTATGGTCAGGAACAAGACAAAGATGTCCACTCTCACCATTACTACTTAACATAGTACTGGAAGTCTTAGCCTCAGCGATCAGACAAAAAAAGAAAGAAAGAAAGAAGGAAAGAAAGAAAGAAAGAAAGAGCATCCAAATTGGCAAGGAAGAAGTCAAATTTTCAGTATTTGCAGATGGCATGATACTCTATGTAGAAAATTCAAAAGACTCCACCAAAAAATTGCTAAAACTCATACATGAATTCAGCAAAGTTGTAAGATATAAAATCAATGTGCAGAAATCTGTTGCATTTTTATACACCAATAAGAAAGCAGCAGAAAAAGAAATCAAGGAATCCAAATTCTAGAGGAGAACACAGGCAGCAACCTCTTTGACCTTGGCCATAGCAACTTATTAGACATGTCATCAGAGGCCAGGGAAACAAAAGCAAAAATTAACTTCATCAAGATAAAAAGCTTCTGCACAGCCAAGGAAACAGTCAACAAAACCAAAAGGCAGATTATGCAATGGGAGAAGATATTTGCAAATGACATACCTGATAAGAGCTAGTGTCCAAAATCTATAAAGAACTTACCAAACTCAACACCCCCAAAATTTAAAAATCCAGTTAAGAAATGAGCAGAAGACATGAATGGATACTTTTCCAAAGAAGACATCCACATGGCTAACAGACACATGAAAAGATACTCAGCATCACTCATCATCAGGGAAATAAAAATAAAAACTACATACCTGTCATAATGGCTAAAATTAACAACACAAAAAACTCTGGGGCGCCTGGGTGGCTCAGTGGATTGAGCCGCTGCCTTCGGCTCAGGTCATGATCTCAGGGTCCTGGGATCGAGTCCCGTATCGGGCTCTCTGCTCAGCAGGAAGCCTGCTTCCCTCTCTCTCTCTGCCTGCCTCTCTGTCTACTGTGATCTCTCTCTGTCAAATAAATAAATAAAATCTTTAAAAAAAAAAAACAAACTCTAAGTGTTGGTGAGGGTGCAGAGAAAGGAGAACCTCTTGCGCTATTGGCAGGAATGTAAACTGGTGCTACCACTCTGGAGAACAATTTGGAGGTTCTTCAAAAAGTTAAAATAGAACTAACCAATGATCCAGCAATTATACTACTAGGTATTTACTTAGAGAATACAAAAAATACAGATTTGAAGGGCTACATGCACCCTGATATTTACAGTAGCATTATCAACAATAGCCAAATTATGGAGAAAGCCCACATGACCATCGATGAATGGATAAAGAAGATGTGGTGTGTATATATGTATATACATATATATGTATATACAATGGAATAATAGTCAGCCATCAAAAAGAATGAAATCTTGTTATTTGCAACAATGTGGATGTAGCTAGAGTGTACCATGCTAAATGAAGTAAGTCAGAGAAAGACCATATGATCTCACCCATATGTGGAATTTAAGAAAACTGATGAACATATGAGAAGAGGGAAAGGAAAAAAAGGAGAGAGGAAAACAAGACATAAATAACTCTTAATGATACAGAGCAAACTGAGGGTTGATGGAGGGAGGTGAGTGGGGGATGGGATAGATGGGTGATGGGTATTAAAGAGGACACTTATGATGAGCACTGGTTGTTGTATGTAATTGATGAATCACTGAAGTCTACTCCAGAAACCAATATTGCTCTGTATGTTAACTAACAAAATTGAAATTTTAAAAAAAATGACTTTCCTTGTCATCAAGGCAATTGCTTCTTCTAGATAAAATAAGTCATGAGCTTGAAGTACTATGAATTGTACAATCAATCTTTAGAGTTGATGGGATTAAAACTCCATATTCAGTGATTTCAGAGCCTCAGTGATTTTAGGTCTCCAAACAGACCATGTTTATTTTCTGTCTCAGCACATTCATTTATTGTTTTTCTCTTCTTCATTTGTATCCTCTGAACTGTCCCTCTCCAAAAACAACCTTCAAGTTTCCACTCTCTCTCCTTTGAAGTGGTTGCTTTTATTTTTGCCTTTACTGATACCTCTAAATTTTTAAATTCGGTCAGTACCACAGAGATTATCACGTAATCACTTTCTGACTGGTGCATGTGTACTAACTGCCATTTCTCGGCTAGCTTATCAGATCTTTGAGGAAAGGTATTATATCTCCCTCTACCCCCCTTTTAATTACCAGACCATCTAGAATAGCACTAAAACACAAAATAAAGTCTCTATAAAGAACTGTTTTTAGGGGGGGTACCTGGGTGGCTCAGTCGGTTAAGAGACCGACTTCAGCTCAGGTCATCCCAGGGTCCTGGGATGGAGACTGGTATTAGGCTCCCTGCTCAGAAGGGAGTCTGCTTCTCCTTTTCCCTCTGCTTTCCACCCCCAGCTCATGCTCTCTCGTGCTCTATCTCAAATAAATAAGTAATAAAATCTTTTTTTAAAAATAAATAAAATAAAAGTAGTTATCTTAGTAAATAACCAAGTGTACAAACAAGTGATATAAAAAGCAAGACAGTGTGAACAATCAAAGATTTAGAGGTGGGAGCAATGGTATACTGGTTTAAAAACTGGTTCTTGTGGGGTAGGGAATCCTGATTTTTACCGTTCATCAGTTGCTATTGTGCAAATATTCCCACCACAGCTGATTCCAAACTACTGGAATGATGTCACTGGACACAGAGTTGAGAAGAGATATACACACTCGATTCAGTTTCTAGCACACTGATGTTGGAATTTGAGGAGTACCTAGACTGACTGAATTAGAAAAAATATTAGAGAGTAGAAAAGGTGCCAAGTTGAGAGGAACAGCTGTAATATAGGCTCTGAGTGAGGAGGAAGCCCAGTCTATTAAAGGTATTGGTGGGAGGTCAGTCTGGTTCAAGTATAAATGCTGAATTGGGATAAGCTTTT
This sequence comes from Mustela nigripes, assembly GCF_022355385.1. Taxonomy (NCBI): domain Eukaryota; kingdom Metazoa; phylum Chordata; class Mammalia; order Carnivora; family Mustelidae; genus Mustela; species Mustela nigripes. Next base: position 176,831,300 of record NC_081558.1, read on the forward strand.
GGCAATTTCTAGTAGAGTAGACAACAGGATCTGAACTTCATTCAGTTGCAGATGAGGATTCACCGAAGAATGATGAACAGACCATTGACCTCATAAAAATAATAACTTAAAAGGAGTGCTTGGTATGTTGCGGTCTGAGACCTGGAGACCTGGTACAAAATGAGAGCAGCAAGACGTTGGTGGCAGCACTGAGCAAAAAGGCGGAAAAAACTGGAAGTGATCATGTAGGGGGAAAATTTTTTAAGATTTGATTTGATTTGATTGAGAAAGAGAGAGAGACAGCAAGTGGAGGGCAGGGGCAGAGGGAGAGAGAGAGAATCCCAAGTAGACTCCTCACTGAGCATGGAGCCTAACTTGGGGCTCAATCTCACAACCTTGAGATTATGAACTCAGCTGAAACCAAGAGTCCAACTCTCAACCCACTGAGCCACCCAGGCACCCCATCGGGAAAATTTTTTTATGGCATCTTAAGATTGCTTGGATATGGAAGATGAGAAAAGAGACAAAAGGACAGTGGCTAAAACTTTCAGTAGAGTTAAATTACCATGTCACTGAAAAATTGAGGAGACACAATGGAGCAGAAGCTGGTTTATGGGGGCAGCCAATAATTTCAGCTTTAGACATACCTATGTTAGATCCCAGCAGTGTCCCAGCTCTATCCCCTGACCTTCAGAATTCCATAGGACACAGAGACCAAGTCCCCCTCTCCATCTACTGGGCCATGTCATTCTCAAACCCCAAACCTGACACTGGAATTCTCTCCAAAGAAATGATACAACAGAGAGCTTAATTTCTTTTTCTTGCTGAAATAATCTCATCCCCTCTCTTCCCTGTTATCCCTTTTCACCTCTACCCTCCCCAATTCTGAGGATCTTTCTTTTATAGTAAATATTTTCACTTTAAAAAAAAATCCTGGGGCACCTGGGTGGCTCAGTGGGTTAAAGCCTCTGCCTTCAGCTTAGGTCATGATCCCAGGGTCCTGGGATCAAGTCCCGCATTGGGCTCTCTGCTCAGCAGGGAGCCTGCTTCCTCCTCTCTCTGCCTGCATCTCCATCTACTTGTGATTTCTGTCAGATAAATAAATAAAATCTTTAAAAAATAAATAAATAAAAATAAATCCTTTCTATAGTATAGTCCTATGCTAAAACAGTGTTATAGTGTTATAATTTATATTTTAAATATCTCACTTTAGACATACTGATATATTTATTATTCCATCCATTCTCCTAAAAAATCCTATGGGATAAGTGAGAATAGCTATAATTAACCTCATTCTGTAAATGGAGAACTAAGGCATAACAGATAATTAATATAATCAAGAAACTGATTCAGAGGCAATCACTGCTTTACAAATTCCTTTTCAATATCCTACCCAATAAACAAAATGTTGTTTCCAAACTCTTCCTTTCTGTTAAAAGGAAGATGCAATGTAAATTCAGTTTTGTTGTGTATGGTAATTCTAATTGCATCTCAAAGCAATGGAAGGTAAAATCTAAACAAGAATTAGAAATAAATGGGGCACCTGGGTGGCTCAGTGGGTTAAGCCGCTGCCTTCGGCTCAGGTCATGATCTCAGGGCCCTGGGATCGAGTCCCGCATCGGGCTCCCTGCTCAGCAGGGAGCCTGCTTCCCTCTCTCTCTCTCTGTCTACTGTGATCTCTCTCTGTCAAATAAATAAATAAAATCTTTTAAAAAAAAAAGAATTAGAAATAAATGCCTCCTAATCAAAACCCCATTGCCTTTTTCCAAACTTCACTTGTTTTCTAAGAGTATCTACAACAACCAGAGGGGAAGACTACAAAGCAAAATTCCAGAAGAAGATGATCCTAATACTTTTTGATCTTGTGTGCCAACCCAAATAGGGGAAGATAGAGGGGGGGGGGGGAAAGCCCTTACCATCTCTAGGCATAAAAATTCCATTCTCCAGGCCATCTCTAGGCATTAAAAAACTTATAATTTCTAGTATATGTTTATTAGCAGTACAGTGTGTTTAAATACAAACAGCAAGATATAAAGACAGAAACTATGCAAGGCAGTTTCAGGTCCAAAAGGTGCTTATGCTGTAAGTATCTCAAACAGCAGTCTCCTCACGTCTCAGATCCTTAGCAAAAGGCATGCAATCAAGCCTCCATTCTGAGCAGAATGCTTCTAACTTATTAATTCTAACAGACAAGATAAGGGGAAAGAAACCCTCTGAAGCATGTAAATTCCATTGTTTTAATGTCTAAGTAGCTTTAACCCTACAGGGTAGCTCACCAACTACGGAGGAGCTCTTGAATGTTGAATGATGTTCTTCAGTTCTTTATTTTAAGTTCAACATAATTATTCTGTATATGAGCAACTATTCCTGAAAACAATGGTTTTAAAACTTAACCAATTGTTCTCAACACTGGGAGGCAGACCTCTGAGAAGCAACGGGGTTACAAGTTCTGAGCAACAGGGATATAAGCACATCGAATGTAGACTGGAGTGAATAACGTTCTGCATTTACAGAATGAGGTTAATTAGAACTACCCTCACTTATCTCACAAGATTTTTTTTACGGTAATGGATGGAATAAAACATATTCTGGCATAATGCACAGTAAATTTTCTAATTACATATTTTCAAATCAATGGACCTAAAAATGCAAATTCTATCTTTTTGGCATACTCATAGTACTTTGCTACTGTGCAAGAATTTTCACACTTAAAACAAAGCAAGTTGGGATCCATTATTTGAATCTTGGAGTGGACAAAGTATTGCACTCCTGGTAGGATTATTACTATTTAATCTCTTGTGATATTTTCATTCTACATGTCTTGAAAATATTTTTTAATTGGCAAACATAAGAACCATGTATAATAACCAAAACATGTAAAATATAGAGGGGAAAGGTGATTATCAGGGTCCCTAAAGTTTGGCTGTTACTGTGAACTATGTCTAGAATATGTTCCACCTAAAAAATGGGAATATAGTTCCTTTATAACTTCCTTATCTGTGGAAATTTTTTTTAACATTTAAAATTTTTAGATTAATAGTGAAGTCATAGCTATTAGTACATTGTACTCCTTGGAGAAAGGGACTATGTAAATGCAAAGCATCACTATTATTGCTCTGCAATAAATCCCAGCTAACATAGGAGGTAATTAAGGAGAGAGCCGGGGAGTAATTAAAAGTAATTGATATCTCACTGTCCTTGCAAGGTGCTGTTTTTGCTCTTCCTCGATACCTTCAAAGCAGAGTCAAGTACAAAAAATAAATAAATAAATAACTCTCAGATGAAAGAAATCTGTCAAGTCCTCTTTTTCCAACCTTGTCATTCTGAGGCACAGCACCTCCCACCTGAGAGGGGTTCTCAGGAACTCATGGACCCCGTTACTAACAGTAAAACTTTCCAGTGTCATGTAGGGCCTTTATGCTTCTCAGTGAGGGGTGACTGTTAAAGCATTGACAGGAAATAGTCTGAACACTTAAATGTTTTCTGATTTCTTGCCAGTTATAAAGTAAGCTGCTTAGTGCTCAAAAATGCATATTGCTGGGACCTGCCTGGCTCAGTCAGTAGAGCACATGACTCTTGATCTTGGGGCTATAAGTTTGAGTCCCACGTTGGGTGTAAAGATTACTTAAAAATTAAACCCTTTTTTTAAATTAATTTTTTTAAATAAAAAAACCCACATATTGTCTAATTGTGTCAGGTATGAGGGGCTTGAAAGTTTGTGGGTGCTGACATCCTCTCACAGAGATTCCTCCTGCCTCCATTTCCAGCTGAAACCTCACTACCTGGTGTTTAAACTTTGACTAAGCCAAGATCATCCCCGCTAGCATGAATTTATTCATTTCTCAACCAAGAATGGGCTGCTCATCTTTCTCTACTCATTCTATCATTCAGCGCCTCCTCTCCCATGATTGCATTTTTCAGACAGAATTCATATGTGTCTTCCTGGGATCATATTCAGAATTTTTTGCTCTAAAAGCCTTAGTAATTCCTAAAGACACTAACCACACGATAACAGAAAGTACAAATATTTAGGAAATAATTTCTGACCAAGGTTGCAGCTTACTTTCTGGAATAGGGAACCAAAGAAGATTTGCAAATCTTTATGTAATCTTTCAGACTATTAGAGTGTTAAGTCATTAGCAATCCACATGAAATCATGCTGGGGTAAGGCAGGAAGTAGGGCAAAATTGACCAGGGCCAGTAAACCCCTCATGCAGGTGGAATCTCCTGGCTTGTTTTAGATGGCTAAACCCAGACATTAATAAGGGCACAAAACAGCGTATTTATTCTGTCCTGACACTATATCACCAGGTTGGCTTTAGACTTTCCTCTATCTATTCCTTTGCCCACATGTTTAGTTATCAACACAGTTCCTTCAACTGTAACCCTTTGGTTTTCTCCCAGCCCTGCTCAACTTTTTGGACAACTACTCCTGAAATTATATGAAATTATCATATCAATGATGCCACCAACTCCACTGAGAGAGCTTCCTGCCGAAGGTACCACCACTGCTGATTGCCTACAGCAGAGACTTCCTGAGTCAGCAGCTATGTCTCAAGAAGTCAGAATCTTAGGGAGGTTGTTTCTGTCTGAATTGAGATTCCCAAAGAGTGAACAGCTAAGGTAGATATAAAGAAGAAAGAAACTTCCATTTATAGGACTTGGTATGCCAGGTATTAATGCTGGCACAGTTAGTCCTTAACAATAATCTTGTTGAGGACACAGAGACGTGAAAAAGTGAGGTAATTTTCCCAAGGTCATATTATTTCAGAGCTAGAATTGCAGTTTCGGTCTGTGCCACTTCAAAGCCCTTCTTTCCAACGTGCACTTCTGCATGTCTGGCATCCAAGAAGCACACAGCCCACGGAGAGTGCCAGAAAAGGGAGCAGCTGAGTGAGCTTGGGCTATTTGCTCTCTGAATGGTTTCTACTGCTCGTTGAGTGTAGGGATTTTGGACTTATCCATGGTGATTATTACTGGATAGCTTCTAGAAACTGTAGGTGAATAAATCTGCCCTCCAGGGATTCTGAGACAAAAAAAGAGATGGGATTTCCTCTCAGATGTGAATGGAAAGAATAAAATAAATAAAAGGAAGCCAACACTATGCTCCAGTCTTTGGAGAACAACTTCTAGGTCAGTAATTTTGTATCAATGGGTGCTGCAGACAGAGGGCTCTCTGCCACCCTGAGACAGTCACCTTTCTCACTGACGGCACTCCTTAGGTTGAAGCACTGTGAGACACACGACAAATGCATGCCATCAATCAGATATTGGCTTCCTATTTTCTGTGAATTTGACATATCCCTGTTTTCCCATATGCCTTGCCTCCTCCTGCTACACATTGCCTTCCCACTCTCCTTCCCCCTCTTCATTTGTCACCTTCTGTTCCCTCCCCTGCTTCTTCTGCTTTCAATTTAGTGTTGTTAAATGTTTTAACTGTGAAATAACATGCATAATACCCAGGGTCTTCAAGAGAACAAGAGAAATATATAATCCATCACTCTGTGGATGTGTATGTGTCTCTATGTGTGTGTGTGTGTACATGATTATGGTGTATGACCATAGTAATAACAATATAGTGTGAGACCAGAAAAAAATGTAGGACGGGTGAGTTAAGGTGTTAATACAAAGAGAGAGTATGTCCCAGGACACCCAGAACTGTCCTTCTTTAGACCTTGATATCCACAGCTATCCATGTATCATTACAAAAGCACTGGTAAGAGCAAGAAGCTCTGATAATTATTTTGCAGAGTAGTGTAAAGGTCTGTGTCGCTCTGGAATGTTTTGAATATATCAGCATGACAACACAGCATCTCCTTGATAGCTATAGTAAGGATGTGGATAAATTAGAGCATTATATATTTCTTCTATGTTAAAGAGCCTCAGGTACTATATAGACAACAACCAAATTTACAGACAGAGATCTCAAGCTCAGCAGTACATCCTGTCCTTTGTATGCATAATCCTTAAAAAACAGATCTCTGAGACAGGGTTCATAGTAGAGTGACACCTGAATCAACACGAATCTCCCTGAATCAAAGGTTCAAGCATGGACATGGTTAGGATAACAGCTGCTATCCTTCGCACAAGGTCAACAGAAGGAACAAATGAGGAAGACAAATAGTGATGAATTTTTCCAAGTAGATAATTTCTAGGTGACAAAAAGCCATATTCGGGACACTGCCAAAGAGCTCAGTCATCTAGGAACTGGGGAGCCAGGGGAAGGCGGGGTGTTGCTGGGTTTGATCTTGTTCTGCCTCCATGAGAAACAAACATCCAAACACTCCAAGATCAAGAATGCATAAGCACAAATGGAGAAATGAGCAAGGAGAAAAATTCCTTCTTAAAACAATTACAGGAAGGAATCTACTTTTGGAAAAATTTCCCAATCCTTCCTGAATTACTTAGTGGCAGGATTTATAGTGGAGACAGACTCAGAAAGAAATAAGTGCAAGTCAGTGTGACAAATGCTATAATACAGCTCTATAGAAACTGGTATGATGGTAAAAGGATCCTTTCCTTGACTTTGAGATGTGAGGATTTTAGGCAAAGTTCCAGAAAAGAGGTTATATTAGGACAGATATTAAATCTTGAGTTGGATTTTGGGCAGAATGGTAGGGAGGGAACTCAGATGGTAGAGAAAGCATGTGTAAATACAAGGAGGGTCTTTAAAAATGATCAGGAAGTCAGAGATGAGGAGGACAGGGCATGTTGTGGGGACGGCTTAGAAAAGATTTCTGAAAGGTCTGGAAAACAGCATAACGCATGAAATGGTGGTGGTAAGATTTTGGGTAACAAAAGAAACTAATGAACAGATACTGAAGAGTCAAAGCAATCAGATTTATACTGGAAGTACAGAGAAAGTGAGGAGGTGGGGATTCCAGGGGGACAGACTAGTAAGTATTACAAAGGAGAAGAGGCAAGTAAGACATGAATATTTTTCTGCCTGAGGGACAAAAGTAGATGATGCTTTTAACCAAGGCAGAAAATGTAGCCCAAATGTCAATTTTTCAATAGCTTTCCATCAGATAGCAGCAGACCCTCAGCTTCCTCCACAAAGCTTTCATTTATTTTAATGTGCTCACAAACCAATAAGTCAACTAGAATTACCATGTTGTACCTCCCATGTCCTTTTTTCTCTTGATTGGGCTCCCACTCTCTCACATCTGCTGTCTCTAGAGTAACTTGGGACAACTTCTCCATCTGCCATAAGAACGTGCCAGTCAATGACCATATCAAGGACACTATTTCTAAGTGACCCTATGACTTCCTTGTTTCTATCCTCCAGAATGGCACTGTATTCCATGCCAAGGCAGAACACTGGGCAAATTTGGGCTCACCCACTAGAATTTCTCCACCACTAGAATGTATGCTCTATAAGTGCAGAGATTTTTACATCTCGCTTACTGCAATATCTTCTGTATCTACAACAGTGTCTAGCCTAGCGGCTCAATAAATGTTTTTTTTTAATTAAACTTAAGGTAATTATAGCCTTACATGCAATATTAAGATACAATACAGAGAGATCCAATGTACCCTTTAATAATTTCCCCCAATAGTAACATCTGGAAAAACTATAAGACAATAACACAACCAAGATATTGACATTAAAGCAGTCAAAATACAAAACATTTCTGTCACCATAAAGAATCCTTATGTTGCCCTTTTATAGTGGCACAAAATCCCTCCAAAAGAAAGCTGCTACAATTATTGCTAGCAAATGAGGCCTATTAGAAGCAACTACAAAAGACTGGAAAAATTCTAGAAGAATTCTATACTTAAATTGTTTCATAATTAATTTAATTTTTACATCAGTTTAAAGATACTTAAGTGTGACAAATTGAGGCTGTGCTTTAAAGAAAAATAAGGTAAAATTTTTCTAATTCGCGCAGCTAATTAGATATTGGCCCTAAATCAAAAGATTGGCAAATCATTTTTACTTACAGTATATTTATTTAGGTTAAAATAGAACTAAAGATGTATACACTTCTGTTAAGATTATTATTCCACGAAATCTTGCCATTTGCAACAACCTGGATGGAAGGAGAGTGTATTATGCTAAGTGAAATAAGTCAGCCAGAGAAAGACAAATATCATACGATTTCACTCATATGTGGAATTTAAGAAACAAAACAGATGAACATAGCGGAAGGGAAGGAAAAATAAAATGAGACGAAAATTGAGAGAGAGGCAAACCATAAGAGACGCTGAACTCTAGGAAACAAACAGCAACAACAGTTGTTGGAGGGGAGGTAGGTGGGGGATGGGGTAACTGGGTGATAGGCATTAAGAAGGGCACTTGATGTAATGAACACTGGGTGTTGTATGCAACTGATGAATCCCTAAATTCTACCTCTGAAACTAATTTTAAAAAAGATTATTGTTCCATATTTTATAAAACCTTTTATTAAACAACTGCTGATCCCAGCCATCTTGAATAAAAGACCACCTGTCCGAGTCCATCAGTGTAGTTAAGTCTTTCACTCTCAAAATGAAGCTCAAACTAATTTCAAGGAAACTGTTGGGCACAAATGCCCTTTCTCTTGTTCCACTTTTCTGCTATTCAGCCCTTCCTCTTATCCCAAGTTTTGTTCTCCTCTTCCAATTGCAAAACAAAGATGTCCATGACTATGATTTAAAATATTGATGTGAGATGCTAAGGAGGAAAAGGAAACATCAACATCTTTAAGCAGCAGCAAGCCATAAATGTTCTCTTACTTAAAAAGAGAAAGAAAAAAAAAAAGAAACAACGGTAAATGTAGGGGGAGTGGTGATCAGAAAATGGGTTCAAGATTGAAGTTGGTATGTTTCAAGACTTGTCCTCTTGGGGCACCTGGGTGGCTCAGCAGGTTAAAGCCTCTGCCTTCTGCTCAGGTCATGATCCCAGAGTTCTGGGATCAAGCCCTGCATCGGACTTTCTGCTCAGCGGGGAGATTGCTTCCCTCTCTTTATCTCTGCATGCCTCTCTGCCTACGTGTGATCTCTCTCTCTCTCTCTGTCAAATAAATAAATAAAATATTTAAAAAAATAATAAAAAAGACTTGTCCTCTTTATAACCATCCTACTAGGAGCCAAACTTGGTTATGTACTCCCCTGTTTGGCTTCCCATTACCTAAAGACAATGTCCAAAGTCACTCATGTGACCTATTGAGATAGTCTGTATTGTGATCCCTGGATGTTTCTCCAGTCTTTTCACCTGATAGTTCCTGCCATGTACCTCCCTTGCAGAGACCCCAACTGACATTTTCCTATTCACATACTAAACTGTGTCTCCCTTCAGAACTTCTATTGGTGCTATTTCTTCTACCCTGACGGCTTCCTCATATCCATCTTTGTCCCCTTACTTCCTCTGGCGAGAGCCTGATTCTTACTCATTTAATAATTAGTGACTTCACTCATTACTTCTTCCATAAAGCTTTCCTGGAAGTCTCCTCTGACAATTACTGAGTTATATGACTTCAGTCTATCAATCAATATTCTTTTTCTCCAAGCCATAGAAACCCAATTCAAATGAGCTTAGGAAACAAAGAAAATCTGTATCATTCAAAAAGAAATTATAGGAAGATCATCCCATAGGAAGAGGTCCATTTTATAAATACCATTTATATAAATACCATTTAATATATGGTATTATAACCTGTTTATGTTTCTATCTTCCTCAATGTATATGCCTAAAGATACTTAAGCTTTTCCAATACCAAATCTAAGGTCCAGTGTAGTCCATTAAACACATGTTGGTTTAATAAAGGAAATCATTACATTTTGGTAGAAAATTCAGAAAAGCTATATCTAAAGGGAATATTTTATATAAAGGAGATCTTGTTTATAGTACAGATAAAGAACTTGATGGGGTATCTGATTTGCTCAGTCAGCAGAGCACACAACTCTTGATCTCAGGGTTTTGAGTTCAAACCCCTTGTTGGGTAGAGATTACTGAAAAAAATTAAAATCTTTTTAAAAATTTTTCTAAAAAAAGAACTTGATGGATAGTTTCAGAATGAAAGAAAAATTTATAAAAAATACCTTTAAGGACAGATGATGATTCTAGACTGACATTTTAACCTTGGGGAAAAACAGGAATGCTTTTCCATTGAAATGGAAGGAAAGAAGGTCAAGTCAGTGATGATGCAAGTGAGATCAGAAGTAAGGAGATAAGTTGGAAGAGCTTGTGCCTGCTGGCTGTTCTTTTCCCTCAATGATAATGTCACCGGCTTCAGAGCAAGAAAATAGCAGTATTTGGAACTGAGGTAGGTGGACTGACAAAAATATTAACTTGTAGGAAAAACCTCTCGGGAAAATGGGAACAGTTTCTTTCAAGGGACAAGGAAAAGTGAAGTGGAGGGAAAATTTAATACCTGACCCTGTGCCTCACAGTACAGCCACAACAACCTCGCCAGGAAATTCCATGAATGTCCATGTGTCATTTTACCCACTAAGTAGGCTCTTCCTAGGAATCAGTCCCTTCTATTTACCTATATACTTATGCTTATATTTTTACCTGTCTTTAACCTCCTTTCCCTCTTCCTATGAATATACTCAAGTCTTACTCATCCTAAAAAAGAATTTTTTTGGTTCCATGCAACTAAAATCCTTTCTCCTTCTCATCCCCAGAATTTCCAAACAGTTGTAATTATTCCCACTCCTTTTATTTACTTTCCATTCACTCTCTCATCCACTGCTCTTTGATTTTTGGCTCCAATGCTACTGAAACAGCTTTTACAAAGGTCACCATCATCTAGTTACAAAGAACCTCAGCTTTTTTTTCTTAATCTTCGTTCTTTCTGGCATTTCTGAAAGCTTTTGAGCCCACTGAAAATCCCCTCCTTTGAAACATTCTCATCCTCTGGCTCTGAACATAGTAATCAGGATCACCATACAAAATAAGACACGATAGTGGTACAGTGCAAAAACTGTGGCTTGAATCCAACCATGCGGTTTCCCCCACAGTGTGGTGTAAGAGAAGTCTTGGCTCCTCCACATATCAGTTTACATAGCTACAAAACAGATATAATACCCACTTAGCAGTAACACTTTCAGAACTCAATCATTTAACACTTAAGAAGTATTGAATGCCAGTTACATACTAGGTACTCTCTCGTATGCCTGGAATACATTAGTGGAAAAAGAAAAAGACAAAAACCCCTGCATTATTCATCTGGGAAAGGGAGATAACAAATAATAAATACAATAAATGTATATGTGGTATAATATATTCAAGGATAATGATGAGGATATAGAAAAACAAAAATTAGGGAGGGGGATGAGACAAGTCACAATGGTGGAAGGGACTGCAATTTTAAATAAGGAGGCCTTACTGAGAAAATGACATCTGAGCACAAATTTTGGAGGGAAAGGAACTAATCATGTGGAAATTTGATAAATAAGTGTTCAAGGCAGAAGAAACAGGCTGTAAAGTCAGCAGGAGATGTGTTCTGAGAGGTAAGGAAGAGTGGAGTATGCTCTGGTGGGTCATTATGAGGAAACTGTCTTTTATTTTGAGTGAAACTGAAAGCCTATGCATGGTCTTGAGCGAGAAGTAACATAATATCTAAATGATACAGCAAGCCCACCATGGCTGATGTGTAGAGAACAGACTGCCTGAGCTAAGGACAAAAGCCAGAGACCAGGGAGCTCTTGCAACAAACCTGTTGAGTGACGAAGGTGGTACATATCAGAAAGATGGTGACAAGTTGGGGGAAGTAATAGGAAGTGACTGGACTGTCAGGCATATTTTGAAGGCAAAAATTCAAGTATTTTCTAATATGGTTGACTCTAAGAGGAACAGAAAAGAAATACATCATCCCAAGGTTGGGTTGGCCTGAGCAACTGAAAATGAAAATGAACACATGACAGGTGTTGGCAAGGATGTGGAGAAAGGGGAAAAGTCCTACACTGTTCGTGGGAATGCAAGCTGGTGCAGCCACTCTGGAAAACAGTATGGAGGTTCCATAATGGTAGAGCTATCCTACCATTCAGCAATTGCACTACTAGGTATTTACCCAAAGGATACAAACATTGTGATCCAAACACCCCAATGTTTATAGCAGCAATGTCCACAACAACTAAACTATGGAAAGAGCCCAGATATCCATTGATAGATGAATTGATAGATGAATGGATAAAGAAGAGGTGGTATATATGTATGCACAATGGAATATTAGTCAGCCATCAAAAGGATGGAATCTTACCATTTACATCAACATGGCTGGAACCGTAGGACATTATGCAAAGTTAAATAAGCCAATAAGAGAAAGGCAATTATCATACAGTCTCTCTTTTTAAAAAAATGGGGCAGGAGAGAAGTTTTGCATTCTAATGGGAACAGTCTAGTAGAAAGGAAAGAAATACTGGTGATGTGGGAGATGGAGGTAAATACCATGGGGATAATGCCCTTGACTGTGCAATAAGGGATGAAATCTAGTGCTTAAAGGGAGAGGCTGACATTAGAATGAGATGTGTGTAGTTCTTCTGTGTAACAGGTAAGAAAGCAAAGGCTGTTGGGCAAGCAAGTCTACAGAAGTTTCTCTGAGTGCTTGTAGATACACAGTGAGGTAGGAAACATGACATATGCAGAAACAGGTCATACACAGAATACGTGAGAAGCAGCTGGAAGTTAGAGGAGAGAGAAAGTGGGAGAATGAACAAACAAGGCAAAGACAGCGTGATTGTCAGATGAAAGCTAAATATGTATTTGGTGTGCCTAGTCCAGAGCCATGGGAGTGTCCACACTCCAGAGTAGGTACCCTGGCCGCTGCACCCAGGTTCCCTGTGTGTTGAGCAAGTGATAGCTATTATTATTGTGTTATTCAAAAGCACCCTCTCCCTTAGAGGTATTAGAAAGCACTGAATTAACTACCTGAAAATTGCTTGAGATATTTTTAGGCAGAAATTTGAGAATTTCCTTTTTAAAGTCCAATTACTTGACATTTCTATAACCCTTTATATTTGCAAACTGTTCTATAATCACGCTTATTATGTATGCTTCACCATATCCCTGACTTACACATAGAATAAAATCAAGTTAAGTAAATCAGAGGAGGCACAAGGCTTTGTTCGGTCAGTACTTGGCAGCAGTGTACAGAGAGGAATTACTCACCGTGGATTCAACAGTTTAGAGCAGCATTTCATCATAGTGTACTCTGTGGACAATTAATCCCTGCAGATGTTCCATAAATCAAGAGTTCTAAGGTCAAATAAGTGTGAGAACTCTACATGCTATATCTCAACTTAGATGGTTACAATGTTCATTAGCAACTCTGCCTACCCCTGGTGTTAAAGATACCTGTTTAACTTATTTAGATTTGCACTTCCAAGACACAAAATTCCTTTTTTTTTTTTTTTAAAGCTGAGCCCACTTTTATTGGTGTATGTAGCAATCATTGATACAGTCAGTTCTCATAACCATCCATCCCTTCTTCCTTTTTAGCTCGGTCCAGTTTTAGTTGAGCACACTGCTACTTAGCCAAGAGCTTATATTTCCAGCTCCCCTTGCTGTTGGTCTTGGCCATACAACTAAGTTCTAACCAAGGAGATATAAGTGGAAATTATACTTGTAACTACTTAAAAATAGCCTTAAAGGTAAGGGGCAGTTCTTTCTTTGTGCCACTCCCTTCCTCCTTTTGGATGACCAGAATGCAGAGTGAGGGTGTCAGTCTGTAGAATGTTCACTAAAGACCAGAAGCTGCAAGACAGCGAGAACCTGGCTCCTTGATCCCTGTGGAACACCATATGAGCCACAGAGTACCTACCTCCAACTCCTTTAAATGAGAGAGAAATCATCCTCAATTTTCTATACACACTGCTCTTTTGTTTGTGCTGTTACTACAGACTGAATCAAGCCTTAACTAATACCATATAACACCCATCATCATTTCAATCAACAGTGCTCTTCAGAGAGAGAAGTGCTGGTCAGCCCCTGAAACTTCAGGCCTCCTTCCCGCAACAAGTACCTCTTTTTGTCTGGTTTTTGCATTTGATTCCCAATATTTGCAAACAAAAGGCAGCAGGTAAATGGAAAGAGCAATGGCCATGTCACACAATAAACATTCAAGTCCTAACTCTGCTTGCTGACCTTAGGCAAGTACTCTAAAATCTCTGTTCCTCAGTTTCCCTGAAGATATCAAAGAAATAATATATTCTTCGCTTCACAGTGTTGTTATAATAAGAAAATACACACACACACACACACACAAATCTGAGTGTAGCATAGTATGCAAAAGCTCTTCCTGCTACTTGTTACTCCACCGTACTTCAGGGAGCTCGGGTCCAAACCTACTAATGCATAAGTATGCACACCTGAGCTCTCTCACATCATTTCTCTAGATGTCACTTCTCTGGGCACAGGTAGAACTGGAAAGCCTCCTTGGTCCCATTCCAATGCAAATTCTACGTGCAAATGGCATTCTTGGAATCTTAAGTCTAGATAGAACATAACCTCTGGGAGACTCTTAAGGCTGTGTCTCTATGTTAAGGTGAGATCACACCTAAACTACTTTGGAAATATAAATTTATTAGCTTATAAGGACCTTGAGAGAATAAATTCTAAATCCCCACCTTCAAGAGAATATCTGAGGGTTTGACAGTTCTCACTATAAGAAAATCACTCCTCAGAATTAAATTTAAATTCCTCACTCTAAGTCTCAGGTTCTCTTGTGCATACTTTGATAGTCAGCAAAAAGCTGGTACAATTTGCTCAACATTTACCCTTTATGCATTTGACGACAGTTCCTAAGACAATCTTCATGTGAATATTGAGTCTAAAATTCACAGTTGCCATGGCAACTGTTGTTTCTATATTTAAAAAACAAATCATGCAAGATATCCAATTCACTGATGAGGACTTTCATGAACATAATATAAGTACTTTATTTCTAAAGTTACAGATATTTAGAAATCTATTTATAAGAAAAGAGATTGGATAACAAATTTGCAAATCAAAACATGCTTTAAAGCTAAAATTATCTAAACTAAGTAGCTGAAAAAAATAAGACTATTAGTTAAAATAGGTACATACATTATTCAAATGATAGAGCTAACATTTTAAGCTTAAAATAACTGGAAAACAAATGTCTAATTGATATTCATTTATTCTTGTCACTATATAACCAGAACAGTGCAAACTAGTTTTGTATGGCATCATTCACAGAAACAGTATTCCAACATCCTTTACAAAATTAAAATAACTCATAATATTAATTTTGTTTGTTTTCAGTTTCTGGGACATGTCTGACATATATTACCAGATACATTCAGTCTCAGTTTTCTATTTTTATTGTAAATCCTGATGAAGGGTGTTAGCACTGCGTTCAACAAATTCCATTAAATGATTGATTTTCTTAAACCAATAAGAAATTAGCCTACTAAAATGGAGTTACTTAAAAACATTAATTAAATGGCTGTGTTTGCTTAACAACCCTGATCCCCCGTGCACTATTTAACTCTATGTTAAATAACTCTATGGAACTGGTAGTCTTCATTTATCTCTATTGACAAACTTACCTTTACAAGACATGATGTGCCAAGAAAGTACTTAAAGTTAGAAGTAGGGAGAGGGAGGCTATTAGAGTCAATTTTGGGAGCACCTGGGTGACTCAGTCAGTTGGGTGTCTGACTCATATTTTGGCTCAGGTCATGATCCCCTGCTGTGTATGGAGCCTCCCTCTCTCTCTATATCCCCATCCCCATTCAAACATACTTTCTCTCTCTCTCTCTCAAAATAAATAAATAAATAAATAAATAAAATCAAAATTTTTTAAAAGTCAATTTTTGTATGTAAAGGTATTGTGAAAATGAGAGTGAGTTTTCTGTTAAAAGGAGTTTTAAATAAAGAAATAGAGTGAAAGAGTGAAATCTATGGTAGTAGATTAGAACCAAAGGTATTCTGTCAGTTTTTATACAGATATGAATATATAGAGAAATAAATACAAATATGTCTATATGCATAGGTTAGTTTACAGACTATGTCCAGGTATGTCCACTGAGAAAACCTAAGAAGCAATTGTAGTTCAGTAGTAATGAGAATATGTAGCTCTCACATCTTTCCAAATACTTTCCTCCAATGAAAAAAAAAAACAGAACTCTTAGAGGAAGAGTGGATTCCAAGGTCAATGTAGGAAAAATATGAGACAGTTCTGGAATATCTTGTGCTACCAAAATGAAAGGAAATGCTAGAAAATGATGAGAACATTAAAGAACAACTTGAAGAATTTTGGTGGCCAAATCTGGGTCAGTGTCAACAATGACATAACTGATATATTGGGTTATAATCTATAGTGCATAGTAATATAAACAAATAATTTAATAAATATATAAAGGAGAAGGGATGGCTTTTATTACACTCAAATTCTAATTGATAGATGTAGACAGAATGAAGGAAATAGAAAATCACTCTCAGGCAAACACCACAGTAATAGTTATTGCAGGCAAGAGTTCAGATGGATGCTAAAATTAGTAGGTAAAAATATGATAAGAAACAGAATATTTGCATCATTTCAAAATATCTCCTCACGAGACACTTAACTACAAATGAAAAAATAACCTTACAGTGAAGAAACATGGCAGATCCTATCCTAAACAAGTGATGAAATTTGGAATTGCATAAGACTTTATGAATTAAGAGATGTCTTAATACCATACCTCCTGATATGATATACTGAAGAGATTTCAATATTGCTTCTGTGATATTCTTGCCAAAAAATGCATAACTTGAATTTAATCATGAGGAAACATCAGATACACCCAAATCAAGTGACATTCTACAAAATAACTGGTTCCTGTTCTTCAAAATGTCAAGGCCACAAAAGATAAACAAAGACATAAGAATTATAATAGATATGAGAAGGCTAACAAAAAAGGTAGAGTGGGACTATGGATTAAATCCTGAACTAGAAAAGTGGCATTAGTGGTACAACTAGGAAAATTCAAAGTCTCTAGATTAGTTAATGATGTTGTTGTATAAATGTTTATTTTTTGCCATCATTAATTTTATCGATGTTATACAAGATGCTAACATTAGGGGAAGCTGGATTAATAATATATAAAAGCTCTCTCTTTTTATAACTTTTAGTAAGCATAAGATGATTTCAAATTAAGTTAATTTAAAATAAATCCATCTCCATCTCAATTCACATGAGCTTCAGGTGACAGTATTTTACCGTTGTGTTGTGGCTTTCTATTGCTGTAAAATAAACCACTCCAATCTCAGTGACATAAAACAACATTTATTATTGTGTCTCATTTTTAGGGTTTTTTTTTTTTTTAAAGATTTTATTTATTTGACAGAGATCACAAGTAGACAGAGAGGCAGGCAGAGAGAGAGAGAGGGAAGCAGGCTCCCCGCTGAGCAGAGAGCCCGATGCGGGCCTCGATCCCAGGACCCTGAGATCATGACCTGAGCCGAAGGCAGCGGCTTAACCCACTGAGCCACCCAGGCGCCCATTTTTAGGGGTTTTAATCTGAAATCACCTTATGCTTGCTAAAGTTGCAAAAATAGCACAGAGACTTTTTATATACCATTCACCAAACTTCTCCTAATGTTAATTTCTTCTTTAACCATAATATAATCAATGAGCCTAAGAAATGAATATCAATACAGTAATACTATTACTATTATTATGTGTCATGATTGTAGGGGCTAATTGGACTGGACTGGTTGGTTCTCAGTTAGAGTCTTCCATGTGCCTAAGTTCAGACAATGACACTGGCTAGAGTCATCTGAAGGTTACAAGGACCATACTTGTGGTATATGCTCTGCATTTTGGGAAACACTGATCTACCTGAACTCTCCCCAAAATGAGCATTCTTGATTGTTTATATTCTCTTGCTATAGTCATTGTTCTCTCTCTAATAGTGACATACTCTTGGGGAATTTTATAAAATATTTGCAAAAGATACATTTAATAAAAGATTTAATAAAAGATACTCAAAATATACAAAGAACTTAAAACTCAACAATAAGACAACTCAATTAAAAAACGGTCAGAAGACCTGAACAGACACCTCACCAAAGAAGATACACAGGTGGAAAGTAACCATATGAAAAGATATTCTATGTCATATGTCACTAGGCAATTACAAATTGAAACAACAGTAACATACCATTACACACCTATTCGAATGGTCAAATACAAAACACTGACAATACCAAATGCTTGTGAGGGCGTGGAGCAATATTCACTGCTGGTGGGAATGCAAGATGGTACACACACTTTGGAAGACATTTGGAGGTTTTTGATAAGAGTAAACATCATTTCTCAGCCTTTTGGCTAAGATCAAGTGTGATAAAAGTAAACATCCTCTTACTATATAATCCTGCAATCACACTCCCTAGTATTTACCTAAGTGAACTGAAAACTTGTATTCACGTGAAAATAACTGTATCCGTATTTATTCATCATTGCCAAATCTTGGAAGCAAGTAAGGTGTCCTTCAGTAAGTGAATGGATAAAATGTGGCACTGGAATCCAGGCAATGGAATATTAATCAGTGCTAAAATGAAATGATCTATCCAGTCACAAAAAGACACAGGAAAAAAATAAAAATTTGAATGCATATAATAAAGTGAAAGAAACCAATCTGAAAAGAGATACATACTAAATGGTTCTAACTATGCAACATTCTGGAAAAGATAAAACTATGAAGATAGTAAAAAGACCACTGCTTGCCAGGATTAGAGGGGAGGGAGGGATGAACAGGCAGAGTACCAAGGATTTTTAAGGCAATGGAACTTCTGTAGGATAGTACCTTGATGGATACATACTATTATATATTTGTCATCCATAAAATGTACAACACCAAGTGAAAACTAATGAAAAGAAGAAGAGTGAACCCTAATATAAACTAAGGACTTTGGGTGATAACAACGTATTAACATGGGTTAATTGATTGGAATAAATGCAGCTCTAGCACAGGGTGTCAATAGTTGGGGAGGCTGTACATGCGTGAGGACAAGGGGTATATATGAGGAATTCTGGTATTTCCTACTCAATTTTGATGTGAACCTCAAAACTTCTCTAAAAAAATAAGGTTTATTAATTTTAAATTTAAAAAAAATAAAATGGGCAAATACAATATTGTATGGAAATACTTCTTAAGCAAAATACAGAAAGTCCCAAACACAAATGAAAAGACTGATATATCTGATTACATTAAAATAGAA
This sequence comes from Mustela nigripes, assembly GCF_022355385.1. Classification (NCBI taxonomy): domain Eukaryota; kingdom Metazoa; phylum Chordata; class Mammalia; order Carnivora; family Mustelidae; genus Mustela; species Mustela nigripes. The sequence goes on from NC_081558.1 coordinate 176,850,435, forward strand.
ACTTCTGTTAACAAGACACCAAAAAACAATTTTTTTAAAAAAGCTACAATCTGCAAGAAGATATTTGTAACTCTTGCACATCCAAAACACATGTTAGAGAAAAATACAAATTATTCAGTAGAAAAGCAGCAGAGACATGAATAAGAATTTACAAAGGAGTCATTTGGGAAACCAAATGACCAACAGAAATAGAACAGGTGCATATTCTCACTAGTAATTGAGAAAACACAAGCCAAAAACCTCAACAAGATATCACTTCATAATCACGAATTCAGTAAATAATTTCAAAAGCCTAATACATGGTGAAGTGGATAAATACAAAATTTCTATCCAGTGACAGGAAGATAAACTGGCATATCCACTTTATAGAACAATTTAGCAATATTGTATAAAGATAAGATGAAAATATTCAGCTATTCCTATTTTTTTTTTGCCATGGGAACGAAAAAGTAGATATATGAAATGTTTATTACAACTTTGTTTAACCTAAATGGTTACCAGAAGAAAATGATAAATTGTGATATATTTATTCAATGAAGCACTATACAGCTGTTAAGATGAATGAACTAGAATCACCTGTATCGTCATGGACTGATTTCAAAACCAGACTTGAATGACAAAAGTAAGTTACTGAATGATATGTATAATATAATGGTATTTATTTAAATCTAGCAAATATGCCGAATAGTGCTATGTAATTGTTTATAGATACATACTGTTTTAGTTATTGTATAAAAATTTGGGATGATCCAGGGGTGCCTGGGTGGCTCAGCAGGTTAAGCCTCTGCCTTTGGCTCAGGTCATGATCTCGGCGTCCTTGGATCGAGCCCCGAGTCGGGCTCTTTGCTCGGCAGGGAGCCTGCTTCCCCTCTCTCTCTGCCTGTCTCTCTGCCTGCTTGTGATCCCTCTCTCTCTGTGTCAAGTAAATAAATAAAATTAAAAAAAAAAATTTGGGATGATCCATACTAACTTGGACTTATCTCAGCAGAGGGAGGGAAAGTTAGACTGGGGAAAGTTACGCAGGGTAACTTTATCCATAAAGTATGTTTTATCCATCAACTTTATCCATAAAGTTTTATTTCAAAAAAAATTTTTATTTAAAGCAATTAAAACAAAAGGGTTACATAACATTCTTTGAAATGTTCTATGTGTTTGAAATATGTCTTAACTATTGAGAAATGTGATAAATCAAATAATTAAAAAAATCTATTTTGTCTGCTCATTACCAATTCCATTGGCAGGATACCATTCCTGAATTTCCTAGTTGGAATAGGGAAATTTTGTAATAATCAGATTTAACCAAAGGAAATGAAGGTATGAATGAAAATTAGGACACAGGGGCACCTGGGTGACTCAGATGGTTAAGCATCTGCCTTCTGCTCAGGTGAGGATCCCAGAGTCCTAGCATTAACATTAGGCTCCCTGCTCAGCAGGGAGTCTGCTTCTCCCTCTCCCTTTGCCTCTCCCCACTGCTCACTCTCTTTTTCGCTCTCTCTGCCTGTGTCAAATGAATACATAAAATCTTTTTAAAAAGATAAAAAATAGGGGCTCCTGGGTGGCTCAGTGGGTTAAGCCTCTGCCTTCGGCTCAGGTCATGATCTCAGGGTCCTGGGATCGAGCTCCGCATCAGGCTCTCTGCTCGGCAGGGAGCCTGCTTCCCCCATCTCTCTACCCGCCTCTCTGCCTACTTGTGATCTCTCTCTGTAACAAATAAATAAATAAAATCTTTTTTTAAAAAAAGATAAAAAAATAAATAATATCAGGACATAAATTGATCAAAAAAGTAAATGGCCACAAAAGGTCCAAACCACCATGAAAATGAAGGCATGCCTCCAGCATCATCTTTCACTAGTCAGTACTAGATGACGCCTGACAAAAATTGAGTATGCCAACATGATAGATATTTTATTTGGTTCTCTTACTCCAACTAACTAGTTGGAAGGGAGGACTTGCGGAGTAGTAGAGGAAATTTCACTCAGGAAGTGAAAGGCAAAATTATACAGAGATGCCATCTGAAAGTGTATGTCATTTTACTAAACAAAAGAGCTATCCTTTCATCCTGAAATAAGAATTTAAAAATCATACCTAAGGAACAGTATAAATTCATATGCAGTAATTTTGCACCTTGTTCTTGATGGTGGAAGTTTTCTGCAGAAGTGACAATGACAGGAAGGAGTCACTGCATGATGATTCCAGAACTGAATCACCACTAAAGAAAAGGAAAAGCCAATTATACTCCAAAGAGAAAGGTGTTTGAGAACAACTCAAAAACCCTTTGATTAGCTCCCCTACTCCTTCCATTCTTATGCTTTTTTTCATTCCCCATAGATTGGTTTATAGATATATCAAGTTCGAAAAAGTGTCCCATATCCTTGTGTTGGAATGAAAAGGTGGAAAAGCAACAATGACCTCAAATGCTATTGTTGGAAACTGCACAGTCTCCCCTCCACTCACTATAGAGTGAGGTCCAAGAAGGAAGGATATCCATTCTTCTACATACTGGAGATTTGGCACAATTTCATTTAAATTATATTTTAGGTTTCTTTGTTACATTTCAAGTACTCAAAAATCACTACTGTTTTTATCAGCTTTCAATTCTAGGGCTAAAGGAAGAAATCCTAAACTATTAAACTATTTACTCCTTAAAAATTTGGCTCTCACTGGGGTCCCTGGGTGTCTCAGTGCCTGGGTGGCTCCGCTAGTCAAGTGTCTAGACTCTTGGTTTTGCCTCAGGTTATGATCTTGAGGTTGTAAGATCAAGGCCCACATGGGGCTCCACTTTCAGCATAAAGTCTGCTTCAGATTCTCTTTCCCTCTTCTCCTTCCACTGTGCTCTCTCTCTTTCTCTAAAATTAATAAATTAATACAAAAAAATTGGCTCTCATGTCACTGGGCTCTTGCATTGGTAGTATAAATCACTCCTAGCAAGGGAGAGGCAGATGGTGGAGGAGTAGAAGACCAATATCATCAGATCCCAGGAGTTCATCTAGATAGTTATCAAACTATTCTAAACACCTACATATTCAACAGAAGGTTGAAGAGAAGAACAGCAATTCTAGGAACAGAAAAGCAACCACTTTCTGGAAGGGAGGACTTGCGGAGAAGTGAATCCGAGACAACATACAAGAAGATAGACCTTGGGGGGAGGGGCCAGCTCCTGGCAAGAAGTAGAGCAGTGGAGCACAAAATCAGAATTTTAGGGGTACCTAGGTGGCTCAATCATTAAGTGTCTACCTTCAGCTCAGGTCATGATCCCAGGGTCCTGGGATCAAGCCCCATGTCAGGCTCCCTCTTCTGCAGGAAGCCTGCTTTACCCTCTCTCACTCCCTGTGCTTCAGTCCCCTATCTTGTGGTCTCTCTCACTCTCTCTATCTGTCATGTAAATAAATAAAATCTTTTAAAAAAATCAGAACTTTGAGAGTCTGTGCCACTGAGGGATGTCACCCCAGGGGCTATGCAGGGGGGTGGAGACCTCGTGGGGACAGTGTGGTCTCAACCTGTGGGGTCACAGAAAGACCAGGGGTGCCTGAGTGTGGCAGAGCCCCATGGTATCAGATAAAGGACGCTGGCTGCAGAGACAAAGCAGAAAATTGGGCTCTCATTTCAGAGCTACCTTGTGATCCAAGACACAGTCAGACCACTGCTCTTTGAGCAGGGACCCCACAAGTGGCAGATCCAGTACCCCCTCCTTCCTCCTCTGGGAGGAGCAGTGTGGGAGCATGCAGAAGGAATCTGCTAGGTTTGGAGACTCCAGACAGGGCTGTGTGCCAGAGATAGAAATGCTCAGTCATGGTTGGGTGAGCTCAGAGTGTGGCCAGAGATGAGGAAGACAGGAGGGATTGATTGCTTTTCTCTGAGGGTGAACTGAGGAGTAGGGCCCTGAGCTCTCAGCTCCTACAGACCACAGATTTGGAGGTGGCCATCTTCATTCCCATCCTCCAAAGATGTACAGAAAGCATTCAGGGAACAAAAGCTCCCGAGAGCAAAACAGAGCAGATTGCTTAGACTAGACTCTGGCAAGGGCGGTGCAATTTTGCCTTGGGTGCAAGGCAACCAAGTTGCAGTTGAGAATCACTGCACCCGGACCCTCCCCCAGAATATCAACAAGAACATTGAGGCAAGACCAAGTTTACAGATCAATGAGAATTGCAAAACCTCAGAAATATGGGAATACAGCGTATGAAATTCATGGCTTTTTCCCCCATGATTCTTTAGTCTTTCAATTTTATTTTTATTTTTTCTTTTTCTATATTTTTAAAATTTTTCACTTTCCTATTTTAACATTTTTTAACTATTTTATCTTATCAATACCTTCTTAAAAATCTTTCTTAATTTTCATTGTTATAGGCATAGTCTATCCCTTCATTGTATTTAGCCCTATTTTTTATATACATATAGGTTTTTCTTTCATTAAAATTTTGGGATACATTCACTTAAAACAGATCAATATATACCCAAAATCTAATGCATGGCTTTCTTCTAGTCTCCAGCCTGATCACATTCTTTCCTTTTCTTTTTTTCTTTTTTCAACCAACTTCTTATCAATTCCTTTATTAGAATCCTTTTAAATTTTCATCATTACAGTCATATTCTATCCCTACATCATGTTTACCCTTATTGTGTGTGTGAGATATATATATATATATATATATATATATATATATATATATATTTTTTTTTTTTTTTTCCTTTCGCTAAAATTTTGGGAGGCAGTTTCTTCTAACAGACCAAAGCACAGCCAAAATCAAGTGTGTGGCTCTGTTCTATTCAACAGTCTAAATATATAGATATATATATAGATATATAGTTTTTTTGTTTGTTTGTTTTTTCCTCCTTTCTTCTCCTGGTTTCAGGTCTCTTCTGATTTGGTTAGTACATATTTTTCTGGAGTCCTTGCTACCCTTTTAGTATTTTGTTCTCTCATTCATCTATTCTTATCTGTATAAAATGACAAGGCACAAAAACTCACTGCAAAAAAAAAAAAAAAAAAAAAAAAAAAAACCAAGAGGCAGTTTGGATGGCTAGGGACCTAATCAATATGGACATTAGTAAGATGTCAGATCTAGAGTTCAAAACGATGATTATCAAGGTGCTAGCTGGGCTCAAAAAAAAACATGGAAGATATTAGAGATTCCCTTTCTGGAGGAATAAAATCCCTTTCTGGAGAAATAGAAGAACTAAAATCTAACCAAGTTGAAATTAAAAAAGCTATTAATGAGGTGCAATAAAAAATGGAGGCTTTTACCGCTAGGATAAATGAGGCAGAAGAGAGAATTAGTGATATAGAAGACCAAATGATGGAGAATAAAACAGCTCAGAAAAAGAGAGAAAAAAAGCTACTGGACCACGAGGGGAGAATTTGAGAGATAAGTGATACCATAAGACAAAACAATACTAGAATAATTGAGATCCCAGAAGAAGAAGAAAGAGAAAGAGGGGCAGAAGGTGTATCGGAGCAAATTATAGCAGAGAATTTCCCTAATTCGGTGAAGGGAACAATCCAGGAGGCACAGAGAAACCCCCTCAAAATCAATAAACATAGGTCAACACCCCATCATCGAATAGTAAAACTTAAAATTCTCAGTGATAAAGAGAAAATCCTGAAAGCAGCTCAGGACAAAAGGTCTATAACATACAAGAAATGTTAGATTGGAAGCAGACCTATTCACAAAGACCTGGCAAAACAGAAAGGACTGGCATGATATATTCAGAGTACTAAATAAGAAAAATATGCAGCCAAGAATACTATATCCAGCTTGTTGTTGAAAATAGAAGGAGAGATAAAAATCTTCCAGGACAAACAGAAACTAAAAAAAAAATTGCAAACACCAACAGGAAATATTGAAAGGGGTCCTCTAAGCAAAGAGAGAGCCTAAAAGTAACAGACCAGAATGGAACAGAGCCAATATACAGTAAAACAGTCACCTTACAACAATAAAATGGCACTAAATTCATATCTTTTAATAGTTGCCCTGAATGTAAGTGGGCTAAATTGCCCAATCAAAAGACACAATCAAAAGTATCAGAATGGATTTAAAAAAAAAAAATAAGACTCATCAATATGCTGTCTACAAGAAACTCATTTTAGACCCAAAGATACCTCCAGATTTAAAGTGAGGGGGTGGCAAACAATTTGTCGTGCTAATGGATATCAAAAGAAAGCTGGGGTGGCAATCCTTATATCAGATAAATTAAATTTCAAGCCAAAGACTATAATGAGAGATAGGAAGGACACTATATCATACTTAAAGGGTGTGTCCAACAAGAAGATCTAACAATTTTAAATAACTATGCTCCTAACATGGGACCAGCTAACTATATAAACCAACTAAACAAAATCAGAGAAACACATCAATAATAATACAAAAATAGTAGGGGACTTTAACACCTCCCTCACTGAAATGGACAGATTATCTAAACAAAAGATCAACAAGGAATAAAGGCCTTAAGTGTCACACTGGACCAGACGGACACCACAGATATATTCAGAACATTCCATCCCAAAGCAACAGAATGCACATTCTTCTCTAGTGCACATGGAATATTCTCCAGAATAGATCACATCCTAGGTCACAAATCAGGTCTCAGTTGGTATCTAAAGATTGGGGTCATTCCCTGCATATTTTCAGACCACAATGCTGTGAAGCTAGTACTCAATCACAAGAGGAAAGCTGGAAAGAATCCAAATACATGCAGGCTAAAGAGCATCCTACTAAAGAATGAGTGGGTCAACCAGGAAATTAAAGAAGAATTTTAAAAATTCATGAAAACAAATGATAATCAAAACACAACTGTTCAAAATCTGGGACACAACAAAGGCGGTCCTGAAAGGAAAGTATATAGCCATACAAGCCTTTCTCAAGAAACAAGAAAGGTCTCAAGTACACAACCTAACCCTACACCTAAAGGAGCTGGAGAAAGAACAGCATAGAAAGCCTAAACCCAGCAGGAGAAGAGAAATAATAAATATTAGAGCAGAAATCAATGAAATAGAAACCAAAAGAACAGTAGAACAAATCAACGAAACTAGGAGCTGGTTCTTTGAAAGAATTAATAAGATAGATAAACCCCTGGCCAGACTTATCAAAAAGAAAAGAGAAAGGACCCAAATAAATAAAATCATGAATGAAAGAGGAGAGATCAAAACCAACACCAAAGAAATACAAACAATTATGAGAACACATTATGAGCAACTATATGCCAGCAAATTTGACAATCTGGAAGAAATGGATACATTCCTAGAGGCATATAAACTACCAAAACTGAACCAGGAAGAAATAAAAAACATGAATGGACCCATAACCAGTAAGGAGATTGAAGCAGTCACCAAAAATTTCCCAACAAACAGAAGCCCAGGGCCAAATGGCTTCCCAGGGGAATTCTACCAAGCATTTAAAGAAAAATTAATACTTATTCTCTTGAAACTGATCCAAAAAATAGAAATGGAAGGAAAACTTCCAAACTCATTTTTGAGGCCAGCATTACCTTAATCCCAAAACCAGATAAAGACCCCATCAAAAAAAAGAATTACAGACCAATATCCTTGATGAACACAGATGCAAAAATTCTCACCAAAATACTACCCAATAGGGATCCAAAATTACATTAAAAGAATTATTCACCACAACCAAATGGGATTTACTCCTGGGCTGCAAGGTTTGTTCAATATCCACAAATCAAACAATGTGACACAATACATTAATAAAAGAAAGAACAAGAACCATATGATACTCTCCATAGATGCTGAAAAAGCATTTTACAAAGTACAACATCCTTTCTTGATCAAAACTCCTCACAGTGTAGGGAAAGAGGGTACATACCTCAATATCATTAAAGCCATCTATGAAAAATCCACAGCGAATATCATTCTTAATGGGAAAAAACTGAGAGCTTTTCCCCTAAGGTCAGGAACACAGCAGGGCTGTCCACTATCACTACTACTATTCAACATAGCACTAGAGGTCCTAGCCTCAGCAATCAGACAATGAAAAGAAATAAAAGGCATCCAAATTGACAAAGAAGAAGTCAAACTCAATCTTTGCAGATGATATGACACTTTATGTGGGAATCCCAAAGACTCCACTCTAAAACTGCTAGAACTCATACAGGAATATAGTAAAGTGCCACGACATACAATCAATGCACAGAAATCAGTTGCATTTTTATACACCAGAAGACAGAAGAAAGAGAAATTAAGAAGTCAATCTCATTTACAATTGCACCCAAAACCATAAGATAGCTAGGAATAAACCTAACTAAAGAGGCAAAAAATCTGTACTCAGAAAACTATGAAGTACTCATGAAAGAAATTGAGGAAGACACAAAGAAATGGAAAAATGTTCCATGCTCATGGATTGGGAGAACAAATATTGTGAAAATGTCTATGCTACCCAAAGCAATCCACATGTTTAATGCAATCCCTATCAAAATGCAATCAGCTTTTTTCAAAGAAATGGAACAAATAATCCTAAAATTTATATGGAACCAGAAAAGACCCTGAATAGCCAGAGGAATGTTGAAAAAGAAAACCAAGTTGGCAGCATCACAATCCAGACTTCAAGTTCCATTACAAAGCTGTAATCATAAAGACAGTATGGTACTGGCACAAAAACAGACACACTGATAAACAGAATAGAATAGGAACAGGATAGAGTGCCCAGAAATGGAACCTCAACTCCATGGTCAACTAATCTTTGACAATGCAAGAAAGAATGTCCAATGGAAAAAAGTCTCTTCAACAAATGGCATTGGGAAAATTGGACAGCCACATGTAGAAGAATGAAACTGGGCCTTTCCTTACACCACACACAAAAAGAGACTCAAAGTGGATGGTAGACCTCAGTGAGAGACAAGAATCCATCAAAATCCTTGAGGAGAATGTAGGCAGCAACCTCTTTGACCTCAGCCACAGAAACTTCTTCCTAGAAACATCACCAAATGCAAGTGAAGCAAGGGCAAAAATGAATTACTGGGACTTCATCAAGATCAAAATATTTTGCACAGCAAAGGAAAGAGTCATCCAAACCAAAAGACAACCAACAGAATGGGAGAAGATATTTGCAAATGACATATCAGATAGAGGGCTATTATCCACAATCTATAAAGAACTTATCAAACTCAACACCCAAAGAACAAACAATCCAGTCAAAAAATGGGCAGAATATATGAACAGATATTTCTCCAAAGAAGACATCTAGATGGCAAACACACATAAGAAAAACTGCTCAACATCACTTGCCATTAGGGAACTACAAATCAAAACCACAGGGAGACACCACCTCACTCCAGTCAAAATGGCTAAAGTTAACAAGTCAAGAAATGACAGATGTTGGTAAGGATGCAGAGAAAGGGGAACCCTCCTACACTGTTGGTGGGAATGCAAGCTGATTCAGCCACTCTGGAAAACAGTATGCAGTTTCCTCAAAAAGTTGAAAATAGAGCTTCCCTACTACCAAGGTGGGACAAGATGGGACCAGGGAGGGAGACAAACCATAAGAGACTCTTAATTCCAGGAAACAAACTGAGGGTTTCTGGATGGGACAAGAGTGGGAGGGATGAGGTGGCTGGGTTATGGACATGGGGGAGGGTATGTGCTATGGTGAGTACTGTGAATTGTGTAAGAATGATGATTTACAGACCTGTACCCCTGAAGCAAAGAATACATTATATGTTAATAAAATTTTTTTTTAAAAAATCACTCCTAATTAGCAGCTAATACCATCTCCAGACATCCAGCTTAAAAATGTAAGATGAAAAATCTAGATATATGTTTAATCATAGAAAATATTATATACTTGGCAGGCCTTCTAGATAAATACATGGATTTTTTTTCATTCCTATGTTTGGTATTTTTTACATTAACTCATACAACAGATACATTTTTGCAATGAGGAAGTGGATAGTATGAGTGGATAGTATAGAGAGTGAGTTACTAACTCCTTATGAGATTATGGACAATTAATTTTCCCAAGAACTCATTTCTTGAGATGTCTGCTACAGGTGCAAGGCACACTAGGTGCATCACAAAATTAGTGAGAAGCCTTGGGGCACCTTGGCAGTTCAGTGGGTTAAGCAAGCAACTCTTGATTTCAGCTCAGGTCATGATCTCAGGGTCCTGGGACCTAGCCCTGCATCATGCTCTGCCCTCAGTGCAGAGTCTGCTTGTCCCTTCCCTCTGCTCTTCCCCCAGTGCATTCTCTCTCTCTCTTTCTATCTCTAAAATAAATAAATAAATAAATAGAATCTTCTAAAAAAAAATTCACAAGGAGCCTTTATATTTGAAACAATAGAACATTTAGAGCGTGCTATCTTCAAGTATCTTACAGCTTCTATAGGAAGAGGATAAAAAAGTCTGTAGTACTGATGTTGGGAGTACTTGAGTTCTTTCCATTCACCACAACTCAGAATAATGAAAGACAGAATTATACTTGTGATCCCAACACTCCCTGCCTCATACTGACTTCTGATTCAGTTATATAGCTTAGAAATATAGACCATATCATTGCATTAGTTTTCTTACATTAGTGGAGTTCCTGGTTTCTACAAATAAATTCTCCACATTCCACAGATGTGGAAGCTAAGATTCAGAGAGGTGGAAGGACTTATGCAAGGTGAAAGGGCAAATCCCAAGCCTGGTGACTGTAGCGGGGCCCTGGCCCTCACCTGCACCCACGAGTAAGCATGGAGGGCCCCTAGTGCAGCAGTCTCCCCGTACACAGCTTCCTATGAAGACTGCAGATATCTCCTATTCCTCAAATGCAAGATGGCTCAGAGAGAGGGAAACTTAATTAATAGGATACGATATGGCAAAATACTATTTACCAGAGATAACATTCTGCCCAGGTAAACTAGTGATGATGTATCTGACTGCTGCCTTCCTTCCCAAAGCTGCTAAAAAGGGTAATTTTCTGTGCCAACATGATTAAAATCCCTTGGGATCCACTTATGCTGAATGTAATCTAAGAACAAAAATGCACATTGCTCCCTACCACATGTACTCTGCTCTGTTGCTTGTGCTACCCTGGAGGATTATACGATAGACACCTTTCAGGAGATTCTGTGTCAAGTGAGAGAAAGGAACCTTAACTGTGGTTATGAATATTTAGACCAGGTGTGATTTCCTGGCTATGTTTAGCCAAATCTCCCATAGACCCTTTCCATCCAGCCCCTCTCAGTTCAGTCTAGGTAGACCGGCGTACATTACGGTTAACTGTGGTACAGCAAGCTTCCAATAGAGTCTTGTAAGTGCAATTTCACACAATGGATGGGCATGTGTGTTCTGCATATTAGAAAGCTCTTAGCTAATGCAACAGGGTTTTCTTTTTAATTATTATTATTCTGAATTCATTTAAAGCCTCAAATGAAGTTCCAATGGTAAGTGTTAACAGAGAAAAAAAAGTTAACAATGATACTTGCAGTTCTCAGAATATCTTGGCTTCGTCAACCAAACCATTTAGGCAGTGAACTTGTTTTACTATGGTCTGTTTCTACATTCGGCCCTCATGATGGCTATTTGGATTAAAAAGGGTCTGACTATTTTTATTAATGTGAAAAAATTTTATTGTTTTTTACTGTGTATAAATTAAACATGTGGGGTGGTGGAATTAACTCCCATTTCTTACTTTATACATGTTGCACTGTTTGAATTTTCAAATAGCATGTGCTATCTTACCAATTTTATATATTAATGAAATAATTTTTTAAATAATTTTTAGAATATTTTCCTAAATAAGCAAACCTAAGAAATACTTGCTTTTCAATATATAGACAATAATAAAATATACAAAATAGAAAGCAACCATCATCTGGAAATATGTTCATATTATTTAAATTAAACTGAAAATAGTTTTAACTTGGTTAACACAATTTTATTATATATTTATTTCTCTTATAATGTAGAATGATCATCTTTCCATATAAATGTGTTTCTGCAACAGTATTTTTAACAGCTTCAATATATTCCATTATGGGCATGTCTTAAATAATTTTTACCCAATCCTCTAATAATATACATTCAGTTTGCTTCCAATTCCTCAACATTATAAATAAATAATAGTACATAAACATTCATGCACTTCTCTGATTAATTCCTTACAAGGAAGTTGAAAAGGGTGTCAATTTTAAGGCCCTTACATATGTTGCTGGATCACCAGTTAAAAGTTTGAAGCCATTTGTATTCCCACCCACCATATAATAAAGCTAGCATCCATTTATAATGGTTTTCCTATGTCATCATAAAAACCAAAGAAAAAGAATTAGATTTTAATTAATGAAAACAAGCTAGAGAATCAAAAGTACTAACACCTGTTATTATAGTACTCTCACCAACTCAATTTAAGCACCAGGACAGCCTTGTTCATAATCCTTTCCTTGGGAGGAAGGAAAGAACTTACGACAATTTGTTGAGTGCCCATAATGGACCAGTCACTCTGCAAAATGCTTGACATCAGGCATTTCATTCAGTCTTTCATAACAACCTTGGGAAACAGGTACATATGTATTATTATCTCCATGTTACAGATCAGGCAACTAAGAGTCATGAAGGCTAAGAATCTTGACCAAGACAGTAAGTTTCAGCCCTGATACCCAGGCAGATTTGTCTGAGGTCATGTTTTATCATTCAGATTTGATGTTCTCCACCAGATTCCCAACTCTTTATCACGTTGGTGACACATGACCTTGTCGAGTTCCCTATAATGCAAGGCATTCCTGGTCTCAAGTCTGGAAGACTACCTGCTTCAAATTTATATCTTTTATAGGAAAATACATAAAGCAATTCGACAGGAAACGAGAATATTATTTTGTAACATTTTCACATAATTTTCAATTCGGGTCATTCATGCTCTGTAAAACTCAAAGTTTCAGGCAAAGAGCTTTGCAAATAGGTTTTGGGAAAAGATATTTTCAGCTACAAGCTTTTGCCTTGAATTTCTTAAAAACAAAAACAAAAACGAAAAACCTTTAACTTACTGATGAGTATGCACCTTGAGAAATAAATGGCAGAGAAAAACAAAAAGCCAAAATGAGAGCTGAGAAACCAATGCTGGATGCTAGGGAATATGTACTTAAGAACAATAGTGACAACTTCTAATGCATAACTCACATCCCACATGCCCATATGAAAGGCAAAATCTTAATAGATTTAACTGTCAATTATACTATCTGTTCTCACATTTAGTGTTAATGAAACTGGAGCAGCAGGAGAATGCACATATTTTTTGTTAGAAACAAATGGGTGACTTCATTTGTTCCAACTTTCTAAATTCTTTTTGTTGACTACACTTTCCGGATTTTTTGATGTTGAATTTAACCATAAGGTCATCCTTTCTTAAAAGAAAATTATCCCCTTAAAATACTCAATGCAGTAACATGCCAAAATGTATAACTTCAGTTAAGTCTCCTACAAAAATAATTACTCCTTAACCTGGCATTTTAATGAAGTTGGCAGAGCAGCAAAGACTCTGTTTTTCCTAGCCCCCAAGAGTAAGGCAATTACAAATCCTAAATTTTAAGTCAGCTGATTATGAAATTTCATATTTCTCTTTATTTTAATAATGTATTTCCTACTTCTCCAACATCGCAGACCATAATATATTGCATATATATGCAGTACCCTAATTGTTACAGGAAATTCTGGAAATTCATAAAATGCTAATTTTGCTTTTTATTTCATAACTTCAGTTTGCAAAGTGGCAAAATTAAAATCAGGAAGGAAGGAAACTAGGAAAATCCTAGCTGATTTACACTTCGGAGAGAGAAATTTTTTTTTTCTTTTCCTGATTGCACATATAAGTAAAGAGACAAATTTAGGAGCAGAAGTAGATGCTGGCATTCTCCTCTAATCTGATATTTGAAAAGCAAATCTTCATTTTTCTTTATCTATGCTCCAGGAAATCAGTTTTCCCCATGCTTTGACAAAAGGCATCCACCAGAATCCTGACATTGATGCACATAGGTGGCTATCTTCAATCTGAGACCAAGTTAAAAGTACCCCTGCCCTTCCCACCCCACCCCCCATACATAAGAGTACAGGCTTCCCACACTGAAAACTTCTGGTTTGCTCCATGGCATTCACCCTGTGCTGTCACAGCACACATCTCAACTGAAACACTTCCTATATAAAATCAATAGTTTCAATCTTGGGAAAGAATGCTCCCAAATAAGCCAATACTTGGATGGTATGACAACATTTTTACCAAGGAATCAGGTGTTTGAGATTCAGCCATGTTCAGTATGGTAACTAGAATCGATGAGTTCCCTGCAGATATAAGACATTGGCACTTGTTGTCCACACTACAAAAATATAGAAGTTACGATCACACAGTATCTGATGAATTTCAATTTTAAAAGCTGCAAATAAACTCGATTTGATGTCATCTGAAATGCTCTGAAAGCATCCTTCAATTTTCTTAGATGCCTTGGGAACATAGCCTCATACTGCTCCCATGTCCCTGGCTCCACAGAAGTAGTGTTTCCAGAAGTGAGCATTCTGCCATTACAAGTACTAGGAAGAGGAAGGACACCTGTGTTCTCACTGGCATACAGTGTTCATTAGAACTCTGAGAGCTGAGGTCTCTCACCAACTCAATTTAAGCAACTTTTATTTAGGCAACACTTAGAAAACCCATAAGGAAAGCATAGGTGGCCTCCAGGCTATTGATAAATGACCCCAGGAGTGATACACCTCCTCATCTCTGCTGGGGAGAGAATCTACTTACTTTTCCACAGAGGGGCTCTATTTTCTCTTTTACTTTTATTGACAGCAGCATGGGTCTACTCCTACTGAGATTCAGTCCCGGGGGCATTTGCAATTACAGCAAAAGGAAGCTTCTTCACATTCTTTCCACATCATGGTCCAAATGCCCTAATACCCTGTGTGGGAGAACACACAGGTTGGAAGCTAGTGTTTATATACAATTTCTATAAGCATCTTTGTAGCACCACAACTGTACACTGAAAATCACGGAGAGGGTATACTTAAAATTATTTGGTTGCTTTCTAGACCATGAAAACTACCTGTGAGCCAGACCTGACATTAACCTTCACAATGCATATTAAGTCAGATGGCCGGGAGGAACAGAGGAGGAGGCTGGGGACTTGCAGATTAGGAAAGGGAAAGCAATGAAAGTTTACTTTGTGACCAGTTGTCACCTCTTGTAAGTAAGAAGGATTTGAAATATTTTAAAGTTTACATTCAGCGTTTTTTATACTTTAGAAAAGACCATTTCAAAGTATCTGTGCTATCTGTATATGAGTGAGCAAATATGAAGAGTGAGCATATAGGTGGGCACTATTGTTACCATACTATTTATAAATGAGGGAGCTGGAAGTTCAGGTAATTTATCCAAGGTCACACAGCTTAGTAAATTAATGGTAGAGCTGGGTTCCTACCCAGGCATTCTGGCTCAGAGTTCACTCTGTTTACCACCACATTACGCAACCTCTTTCAGTCTCCAGAAAATTTTGTTTTTGAAGTATTGAAAATCTTATTTCCCTTTTCAGTCATCATATAAAGATATTAACTTGATCTAGTCTCAGTTATCCAACCCCTCCCTCCAACTCCAATCCCCTAACTAGGTTTACCCGAAAGGTATGCACATTGAAGCTTTTATTTTCTCAGAGATGATTTTGTAAATAGCATAAAGTTCTTTGAAATTCACAAATAAATGCAAATAAAGTTTTGAACCAATATTTGAGGCACAAACAAGTTATGCCAAAGCAATTTTTATCACTCTAAAAAGCAAGTTTCAGTGGTCCGATGATTCTTTTGTTTATTCGATTATTTACTTATAACATTTAGAGCATATGATCTTTCAGGCTAACCTTACAGTTGGGAAATCTCATAGAGAGTGGAGAAACGAACAGATGGCATCATTCCAGGAAAGGCCAGGAAACTTAGTAGTTTCTGCATAGCAATTTAAAATTCACATCAAAACTGAAGCACACGACTAGTTAAAGCAGGCAATCTGTTGTCTGGGTTAGAGTTTACAGGAGGAAGCCCAAGTACCACCAAAAAGCATATCATCTCTGATTCCAGGGATGTTTCCATGCCCTCTAATTGGTGCCATTCTATACTAATCAATACATTATAAGCACCTAATAGGCACTCCTGCGAATCCTGGCAAAACAACTCACACCACAGAAAGCATCATAGCCCCTGAATATTCATACCCAAGTGCAAATGTTAATTCATGCAGTGCTTGCGTTAAACTGGTCTAATTATCTACTGAAGGAATCTATTAAAGGCATCCTGTCAATCCTACAGATTGGGTTCAGCAAAGTGAAACTGAATTGGGTGCCTTTTCAACTAATTACAAAATTCTGCCTAACATGCTTTAAGAATGGTCAAAAAAAGTACACACTGCCAACACACACCACATCTCCTCTTGTCAATCAAGGAAATACAGAACACAAAGTTAGAAAGAGAAGTGCAGCCTAGGAGACCATGTGTCCTTTCTTTACACCTCTTAGATTGTGCCATAAGAAATGTGACCCGCCACAAATAACTAGATTTTTTTAAAAATCTCTAGCTGCCCATTAGTGGTTTTTCATTGCACAGTTTAAGATGATAACCAGTAACTTTTAAGCACTTAGAAATATTCCTCAATGGCTAGTCTATACATTTGGCTTTTAAAAAATCTGTTTATAGAATTCTTTTTTTTCCTTTTGTCTCTAATATTAACCTAAAAATGAAAAAGACTGTGTGCTTCTTCCCTTTCTGCCTCCCCCATTTTCTCTAGGTCTTAAATTTCAGTAGGTCTCAAGTAGGTCTCAGCTCATCCTACAATCATATAACACTGAGTAGACCTCATAAGGATGGCAGTTTACAATATAGCATCTAAATGAGGTTTCAAAATATCGGAGCTAACTTACTTCTAAAATCAGACATTCTTGTCTTCTACTAGAAATGTTCACTATTGCACAGTCCAACCACACTTCCCATATCTTTTCTCCTGACGTAACCACACCTTATGTTTTATACCATCCACGTCTGTATTTAAAACACTTATCTAAAATCGAAAGTTCAAATAATAACCCTGAGCCATCAAATGGGCTGATGTGGCAACAACACACTTTTATAGAAGACATGCAGCATTTAAGGAGATTTTACAAAGATTACCCTCAACGGTGGATAAGGGATTGATGATTAAATTATTCAGACAATTCACGATATAATAATTCATATCACTTCCTTCTATTACATAACATGGCCAAAATATCAGCAAATCTCATTAGCATTACCTAAAAAATCTCTCTACCTCCAATCTTTCTGCCATGTTCAAGGTACCATCATTTCTATAGTACTGCAATGGCTTCAAAACTTGTACCTCTGCTTCTTCCGTTGCCCTTCTCTTCGCCTATATTTCCTCCACATAGAAGAGATAACATAAAGATAACATAAAAACTAAGTCAAAAATATAAGTCATGTCAAAGTGAAATCAATCAGTCACAAAATGACAAATACTGGATGATTCCACTTAGATCAAGTATCTAAAATAGTCAAACTCACAGAAACAGAAAGTAGAGCAGTGGTTGTCAAGGACTGGGGGAAGGAGAAAATTGGGGGTTGTTGTTCAATGGGTATAAAGTTTCAATTTTGCAAGATGGAAAACAGCTAGAGACGTTACACAAGGATATGAATATAGTTAACACTATTGAACTATACATTTAGAGTGGTATTTTTTTTTTTAATATGGTTGAGCTTATTTTTCCTCTTCTTCCTAAAACTTCGTATGTTATTCAGCAAAATCCTGAAACTTTTCCTCAGCCCAGAGGGCTCAGCATGATTGGACCCCCCACTACTCTCTACAGTATCTGTGCCAACTCCCATACCCACTTACCCAACCTCATACCCGACTTTCCCCTCACTCATTGTCTGCAGCCAAACTGGCCCTCTCCCCTTGTCTTTAACCTACCAAGCTCACACCACTGTGAAGCAAACACTTTTCCCTTCAGAGATTCACATTATTAATTTGTTTATTTCATGTAAGGCTCTGATCAAAAATCACCTGCCAGTGATGATGCAACTGTCATCATCAACCTAAAATCACACCTGTCACTGGGTACTTTCTCTTGGTTTACTGTTCGTCCTAGCATTTATTGGCACCTGGTCAACTTTCTATCTATTTTTTTCCTGTCTCTCCCAACTAAAAACATAAATTCCAAGAGTTCAAACATTTCTTTTATTCACTGCTCTATCAGTACCTGCTGAATAAACACTTACTGAATAAGTGAATGAATAAATGGAATGAGTTAATGTGATTATGGGTAATTGCACAATAAAATGAAATAAATTTCTCTCTTCTTTTGGTCTTTACCCAAATTCCTGACCCCATTTCCTAAGGATACTCAGCTTAACTCAGTATTCTTTTATTAAAGTGGAAGAATTATTGATAGAGATTAAGAAATATGCTAATCTATGAAGTACAAAAGTTGTTTTATCTAGTTTTTTATGTTGTATATTCTTCATACTTCTGAGATCACAATATACCCACAAGATACCATGTGATAGGAGCAGCAGTGCTTATCAAAGCTGCCTCATAGCACAAGTGGGCAGTGGCCCCATTTCTGTGAGGTGGTCCTAAATTCCAGGCTGATTCACACACACGCACACACACACACACATGCTATGTGTTATCTAAAGCTAACCTTACTAATAGACCCACGTAGCTGACTGTTGATATGAACTGGTGCCAAGAGGCCTGTCAGGATGAAGAAAGAAAAAGTAGGAAGGCAAATTAAGAGGAGAAACAGTGAAGAAAACTGGAGCAAAATGTAAAGACAACATAACACTAAATCTGTAGCAGGGAGCCAAGTCAGAGCCTCTTTAAATTGTTATGAAAAAATTTAGAAA
Source organism: Mustela nigripes (assembly GCF_022355385.1). Lineage (NCBI taxonomy): Eukaryota > Metazoa > Chordata > Mammalia > Carnivora > Mustelidae > Mustela > Mustela nigripes. The sequence goes on from NC_081558.1 coordinate 176,869,288, forward strand.
TGCAATATCAGAAGTTAACTAAGGTCATTCATAAGATAATATCTGTAGCATATTTCCAACCTACTGTGGAAATAAAATTCATGAATAATATTAAAGGTATTTACATGATCCACTGTTCTCCCGAATAGTGTTTGCCTAATGTAATAAGATATAGATTGCTTGAGCAAAATACAAACTTGAGATTGTAAGACTTAAAGCTGACAGCTCACGTTAGTGAAAAAAGAAGATGAACTTTCTCTTAATAGAATAGTTTACACCAATATTATCACTTTATTCCATTTATGTTACAGGTCATTATGATTAAATTATTACTCTGTAGTAATTGTACTATATGACTCTTAACAGAGATTCTACTCTTCTTTTTGAGTATATTTTGTTGTTAGTTTCATTTAAAACCAAGTCTTAAAATTCAAATTTAACTTAGGCAATTCCAATCTTCCTTTGTAAACGGCATATTTGAAAAAGTCTACCCTAAAGACAATAGAATATTCTTTAATAAACAAAAATCTGACTAAAAATTACTCCTCTTTCCAATATTCCTAAAGTCATTTTCTTTTTAAACATGTATCTATCTCATTTCCTTCCAACTCTTAAAAGTTGACAGAATTACATTTACAAATGCAAAAAGCAAATTCTTTTTTTTTTTTTTAAGATTTTATTTATTCACTTGACAGACAGAGACTACAATACAAGTAGGCAGAGAGGCAGGCAGAGAAAGAGGAAGAAGAAGGCTCTCTGAGGAGCAGAGAGCCCGATGCGGGGCTCGATCCCAGGACCCCGAGATCATGACCTGAGCCGAAGGCAGAGGCCTTAACCCACTGAGCCACCCAGGCGCCCCAAAAGCAAATTCTTAAAGCTAAGGAACTTTCCTCTTTTTCTTTCCCCTGTCTTCTCTCACCATATATTTATATAAAACATCCTTGGGGGAAAATGAAGGAAAAAAAAAATAAAAACCAACTGTGTCATTACTATCAGAGTTTTCTAGCAGTAACATGTCTCTCAAACCCTATAAATGAGGATAGCTTGCCTTTATAATTTACCTGTATTTTATCTTTTTACCTGGATCTTATCTCCAGGTAGTTAGGGTCTCCTGGGAATAATTTAGATGCTTTCCCTGGAAGGCCTGTTTCACTCTTTATTAACCTCATTAGCCTGGCTCAACTAAGGCAAATGTCTGATTGATATTTTTTACCACAGCTCCCTACTTCCCCTGAACACACGCTTTAGTTCCACCTATTTTAACTTCATTGTGACATACGCAGGATTCTGGTCCCTCTGCTTCCCTTCATGGTTGTTTTGTTATTCTATAGCCAGCATTTTAACTATCTGAAGAAATCAATCCTTATCTTTTCTTAGAAGCACCAGATGACTGTGAGTGAGTCAAATTTAATGGATTTTAGCTCTTTCCCTCATCAAACAAGAAAGCATATCAGCTAACCAAGTAACAGTGGGAAAGCACTTTTCATGTTCCTTTTAAGTCAAGTAGATATGAAAGGACATTTCACGATGACACACCCCTGCTTTTTATTGCAGATTCATATAATTGATTTAGTGAATAATTGATCAGCCAATATTTTGATAGTCTGTTCTATCCAATGTGCTGTGCTATGTTCCTTGGAAGATGAGGAGATGAATTAGGTATGTTCCTTGTCCTCAAGAAGCTCACAGAAACTTAGGGGGTTACATTTTAGTTTTATGTATCACAGGAAATTATGAAACATATACAGAAATAAGATACTTGTGTACAATGGCAAGCAAAAACCTCTGTATAAACATTCCATCAGATACTCAGTCTGCAAAGAAGGAAACTGGTAGACTGACTGCCAAAATGTCCTCAATTACCCTGAAGCTCTTCATGCCCTTTGCAATGTGACCATCTGCTCCCATTGAAAGGTGGAATCTATTTCCCTACCCTTTGAATCTGGACTAGCCTTAGAACTTGCTTTGGCCGACAGATGGTGCCAGAAGAGTCCCTGTGCCAGTTCTGAGCTAAGGTTCCAAGAGGCTTGATCTCTTCTGTTCTCTCTCCTGGGACCTTGTCGTAAGTATGTAAACCCAAGCTGGATGACTAGATAGTGAGACATATCTGATCTGGTTACCTCCATCACCCCAACCAGCTACCAGCACACAGCCAGACATGAGTAAGGTTATTTTAGATGAGGCAGACTCTAGCTCATCTGCCAGATTTCCACAGATGTGTGAGCTAATTCAGCTGAGATCAGCTGAGCCTGGTCCAGATCAGCAGAACTATCAAGCTGATTCATAGATTCATGAGAAATAATACAAGTGTATTCTTTTGAGTCACTTAGATGGAGATGGTTTATTGCACAGTAATAATATATTATTGTGGTGTTACAAAACCAAAACAGAGTAGTGAACATAGCATTTGCAAATGCATAAGGAGCCATGGTTTTCTCCACTTGTAGTATGTAACTACATGTATATAATTTAGACTGTATATACATTTCAGTGTTTAAAAGAAAATAAATGAAATGTCATCAACAAAAAGGTAATAAAAGAAACACAAGTTCTCAAGACTATGCTTTGTTTCAATTTTGTTCATTAATGTAGCCCAACCATCAAGAAGAGAGACTGGCAAAAAGTAGGTGCTCAAAAAAATTTTTTTGGTTGAAAAACTAAATGCATTTAATCAAATCTTTATTTGATTATCTCTCAATGCAGAATTAAAGCACTTAAATTGATTCGAAGAGAGTGAGTAGAATTCAGGAAACTAGAAGTCTACAGTGACACTCCAGATATGCTATGGTGAAATCTTAAACTGGGTTGGTGACAGAAAGAATTGAAGAAGAGTAAATCAATTTGGCCTCATTGAATGAGCTGAGCTTGCCTCCAAAATATGTGTTAACAACTCACTCTCCTTCATATATCCATTTCAAAATATCAATGAAATTGTGATTAAATTTCTAAATTCAAGTATTCAGTCTAATGATGGAAATATTCCAGCCATTTCTTTTCTGTATCACAGCCAAATTTGATCATAAAGGTAGACACAGAAGGGACTTGAGATGCAGTACGGAAGTTTTCTGGGAAAAAAAGGTGATCCAATGCAAGGCCGAAAGAAGTACCCAAATAAATGATCAAGTGGAAGATGTGTCAGGGAGGAAATGCCACAAACACAAAGAACTGATGCAAGAGAGACCGTGTCAAATCCTAAGAATCACAAATAATTCAGTATGGTTTTCAAGAAAAGCTTCAGAGAAGAAATGAGGCAAGAGAAGAAGTGTTGCTGAGTTATGAGTCCATTAAAAAAAAAAAAAAGAACTTGATAAATGTTCAGATTTATTGGTAAGCAATGAGGAACCTCTGAGGGGTCTTAAGCAAAGCAATGTCATAACAAGGTTTACAGTTTAGAAAGATCATCTTGAATGTACTGTGGCAGTTGAATGGCAAAGAACAAGAATGATGTCAAAGAGAACATTCAACAAACAACTATCATGGTCCCAATGGGAAATGTTGGCTACTTGAACAAATGTAGTAGCCCCGGAGATGTATGCAAGTAGGTGGATTTGATATTTTGGAAAGAAAATATGAGGGAGTGAGAAGCGTATAAATAAAATTCTGACTTTGGCAACTTGTGGATGGAAGGGGCAAACATGAAGTGAGAAGATAGAGTACAGATAGCAGGCAAGGGGGAAGATGTAGTAAGTTCACTCTTTGAAGTTCATGCACACTGTGTTTGAGGTCATTTTGTCTAGTTCTGCAAGGTACCTGACCAATAGTAAGTGCTCAATAATTCATTCGTGAATAAATGAACAAAAAAAATCTAGGGAAAGAGTTCTAGACTTAAATCTAGACAAGGGAATTAATCTGTACCTGGGGAGAATTTATGCTGTGGGAATGTATTAAATCAGTTCTGCTCAAAATATGGACTTCAGACAATGCTGGTCCTCAAGCTGCCATGTGTCTTTAAGATAAAAACAGATATTAAAAATAAGCATTTGGAAAATTTTACAGCAATTTAACAGAGTAATTTTATGTGTTTTATTAAGATAAAAAATGGACTCATATTTTATATGGTTTTGTTTTCTTTATTTTCTAAGTAATTTATATATATATAAATATAAAATATATAATTTATATTTTTTTACTTTTACAAAAAAAATTTGGTATGTAATATATTGGATATGTTACAAACAAACACAAATAAAAATCCTGGTCCATCATCACAGGTAGTTTCAGCACCAATTTAGACCATTTGAGGAAAACATATATGGCACTCCTTTTTGACCTGTTCTCAACTCCTACTCTTTCTTCTTATCTGTTTTCTAAGCCCAATTTGATTCCGTCTCTAGAATCTTAGTAATAAAAATGTCTTTTGTGCATTTTGTATGTCTTTTGTGCATTTTGTATGGTTATCCAATTTGGCTACAAAATTGTTCCAATAGCATGGATAAAAGGCACTTCTTTCCCTTGCTTGAATCCTATGGAAACAACAGTGTGGTAGGAAACATTCTGAGATAGCCTCTTAGTGTACTACTGTGTATAATCCATATCCTTTGAGTGTAGGCAGGACCTATGACTTGCCTCCAGCCCAAAAAAACAAAAACAAACAAACAAAAAAACATGGCAAAAGTGACTGGATATCACTTTCTTTTTTCACATAGATGAATAGGTGATAGATCGCCTGTCAATTTCGGTCTCACAATGGCGCTGAAGAAGCAAGCCACCATTAGTTCTAAAGCTACACACATCCTCCCCGCCAGGAAAAGGAAAATAATTCTACCAACAACTTGTGGGCACTTAGAAGTGGATCATTTCCCAGTTGAGACTTCAGAGGAGACCTCATTCTCAACCAGTACCTTTACTTTTTAGCCTTGTTAAGACCTTCAGCAGAAGACCCAGCTAAGCCATGCCTAGAAACCTGACCCAGAGAAAATGTGAGATAACAAATGTAGATTATCGTAAGCTGCTAAATGTGTGGTAATCTTGTCTGCAGTATGGAAAACTAATACAATTAGACAGGTGGTAACTGCTTGGAATCAGGTGAAAAGAACCTCGGGTAAAGGTGGCACTGTCAGTACTATTTCTATCATTCCAGTCATGAAGGAAAGAGAAAAAAAATTACAGGCAGAATATAAACTAATTTAGAGCACTAAAACTAGTACAATACCTTAAAATACCTTATGATTAAAACTTAGAAGAGCTACAAGTTTGTTGTTAAGTATTCTCAGTGACTTATTATGAAATAAAACATCATGTAACAGAAAAACATAGAGCAGTGGAGAAGCTGGAAGAGTCATGAAAAGGTCTTGGAAAATGAGGGGGAAAAATCACAATGAAGACAATTAAAACCAAGTCAAATACTTAAGGGATGTCAAAAAGAACCATGAAAAAAGATATTATATTTCATAAGAAAATGGAAAATGGGCAGGGGAACCTTTTGAGAGAGTAACTTCACTAGACTATGGAGTTTTGAAGTAAATATTTTAAGGAGTTGGGGAAGGGAAGAATGATGCACATTTGGGGATAGTGAATATAAATAAATAGAATAATTTCAGAAATTAAAGAAAGATGTTCAATGAACTTGAGTGATGTCACATGTAGGGTTAAGGAATGTATGTTTCAACATGGTGAAAGTAAGAGGAAAAAAGATTAATGATGCTGGAGTGAGAGGTGATTAAGGCATGACACCTGGGACTCAAGTGGAAGCATTAACTCTAAAGGAAAACACTTCATACTCTCAGAATGTTAAAAAAAAAAAAGACATGTGAAAAGAAGAGGCAATTAAAACAAAACAAAACAAAACAAACCTCCCATAGGATAGTCTCTAACTTCTTGATAGAGAAGGGACATTGTCTACTTCAAAGTGAAAGAAAAGGATGGGCCCCTGAGTCAGAAAGGAGTGAAGGTTTAGAATAGCTCTTGTGCAGACTGTATTAGAGGATCAACAAGAGATTAATGAAAGGATTAAGAAGCAATTAAAGTCAGGCAGCATGAATTGGTTGTAGGCCAAGTCTGCAGAGTTTTGCTTGAAATCTGTCACTGATGCCGGGTAACAGCTAGTAGAGAAGTTGGATTGATGGTGGATCGGTGGCTCATAGAAAGCACAGCATACATCACTAAGGATGAAACGTGCATACACTACTTGATTTGAAAAGGACAGCCAGAAGACTGGAGATTTTAACAACAGATGGCAAATGTACTTTCAGCCAGCTATGACATTGGTAAATTTTAAAATTCAACCACTAGAAAACAGAAAATGCCCTAAAGCATTTTAATCATAGCCTATTTTAGCATTGTCCTTAGCAGTCTGGCTAACTTCCTTAGACCAGTCTTTTTTCTACTCCAATTCCTCGTATATTAAAATATTTTAAATGGAAGCAGCATGGTCTTCTAGGAATTTGTATGTAGAGCTTATTAGCATCCTGTAATTTAACTAGTTGCATCGGGAAACTTATTTCATCTCTGCATCCCTTAGGTTCCTTATCATTAAGTGGGGAAAATTAACTCTCAGTGTCAATGTAATCATTAAATGAGACAATTTAGGTACTGCTATCATGGTATGTATGATGGATATCTAAATAATGTTATTTAATTTGCTTAGGAGCAATGTAATTCCATATACTCTTTTCATTTTCTAGAACAAACAGTAAAAAATACTGAGAAAAACAGAAACCATAGGAGCGCCTGGGTGGCTCAGTGGGTTGAGCCTCTGCCTTTGGCTCAGGTCATGATCTCAAGGTCTTGGGATCGAGCCCCGTATCGGGCTCTCTGCTCTGCAGGGAGCCTGCTTCCCCCTCTCTCTCTGCCTGCCTCTCTGCCTACTTGTGATCTCCCTCTCTGTCAAATAAATAAATAAAATCTTTAAAAAAAACAATAGGAGCCATAGAAAAAACCATAGAAAAGTAGAAAAGAAAGGTATATGTGATTTAAAAAAAATCCATCATCCAAGCATTAAAACATTTAATATTTTAGTACCAAATATAAATTTTTTATAACTAGAGAGATAGTTTTGAGGCCCTAAAGTTCAGTCTCTACATTTTACAGATGAGAAAATGAAGGTCCAGAGAATACAGCTGGCTTTTTTAAGGGCACTAAACTTAGCTGTACAGCCGGGACTTAGAAATGAGGTCTTCCATTTCCAGTGCTTTTCCAATCATTATGATGAGAGAAGTAAAAAATTGCGCTGTCAACAACCAACATCTACTGGGTTCACACATACTTAGGGCACTCACCACTCTGGGTGTATAATCCTTATTTGTTATGATTTCACACCTCCTATTATGAAACCAATCGAAAGTGTACATATAGATCAGCAAAAAGACAATCCTTCCAAATAAAATAGGGGGAAAAAAGCACCTTATACCTATGCCTGCAGCATAAACTGTATAAAATTCATTTCCTCCAGTATCATAGTTTGCAAAAAGTCTATCTTTGCAAGAGAAAAACACCAATTTTTCAACTCTCCTTGATATCAGGAAAAGCATGATGGCTATAAGTCATCCACTTTGTAAGCTCTTAAAACTCAGTCCCGAGGGCTCCTGTGCCTTATCAATAGGCCTAAATTCTATAAATTAGTTCACGGAAAGTTCAGAAAAAAATATTTTCTCAGATTGTTAAAGACCTCGAGTCTAATCCATGGATGCCACACTTAGCCTGCAATATGGTAAGATTCAAACTAGCTTTTATAGGTGAACAAGGAAAAAGACACAAGGAGGTATACGTTGACTTCAAATTGAGGTCTCCTGAAGGTTCATGGTTGAGTTCAACTTGCAGGTGATAATTTAGCAAAGAAATAACTGTAGCATATCCTCTTGTAATGATTCAGACATTAGACCCCAAATCTTGTTTGCACAACTTACAAAAAGGTATTTGTAAAAAGAACACTTCTGTCTGCTTCTTTTAAAACAGTAAGAAGTTAAGAATTACTACCTGGATAGTGTAACAGGTATTACCCAGGCCACCAGCCTAGGGGTAACCCTGCAGCTCAGAGTATGTTTAGGAGTGTGAGACCTGTGTCTCTGGTGAAGGCAAACAGCAAACGTTGGACAGTGTAAGAGAATTTTCTTTGGTTTATTAAGCACTTATTATCTGCCTACTCTACCTGTTATTTTAGACCCTGAAGATACAACACTAAGCAAGTCCTAGGTCCAACTATTGGGTCCCCGATATGGGGTCCCCCAATAATGGGTCCGTGATTAAAGGAGCAAGACTGATAAAAAGCGAAAGTCAAGCAAAGCTTTATTTCGCTCCAAGCATCAAAGAGACTGGTAGGGGCCGCCCCTTACAGAAAGGACAACCCCTCTCTGTTTCACAGACTAACTTTTATAGAGCAAAGGCCATGTGGTTGGGCCTGGCCACACACAAGTGGCCAATGAAACTGTAACACACAGAGAAAGCTGCACAGTCATGCCAGGTGACCAATTGAATTACAATTTACCATAGTAGACATTTGAACCAGTCTATCACTTTGGTCAGAATTGGCACCCAAAAGGTACCCAAAGGGCGGGGCCCATACTCCTTGGTACCTAGGAGACAATATGCACCCCCACTGATTGAATACCTCCACCTGGCCTGACCCACCCTTTTTACTTGGACTTTGTTATCTGGGACTGGTTTCTGGGACTTGTTTTTAAGTAAGTTCCCCTGGGGGTGGGGGGTGCAGAGTCAATTTAAGTTTTACAACAAAATGGCAGTTCAACCAGGGTGGGGCTGCTCTGGCTGAATAGGCCCTTATACAGTCATCTAGAATTCTCAGTAATCTTCTGAAGCAGGCAGACACATAGAAAATTTCTATATGTTAAATTAGAGACAGAATGAGGGCTCTATTTGGAGCACAGAAGTGAAGGGGGCATGGAGGGGGCAGTCATTAACCTCATCTTTCGTTCAAGATTCCTGAAGATGAAGATGGCTAATGTACTGGAGAAGATGAGTCAAGAGTTAGCAAGGTGGTAAAAGATGAGAAAGACATCTGGGCATGAACAAAGACCTTAGCATTCACCAGGATGTTATGTCCTGAGAAGCATAGGCTATTAGATAATGCTAAATAATAAAGTTCAAACAGATCACAGGAGGGCACAGGGATTAAGAAGCACTGAAAGCCAGTTATCAGAGAGACTGATGGACCACCGTGAGTAGCCAAAGAGCCTGGGCTTGATGCTATAACTCACCAGGAGGTAACCATAGCAGCAGAGTGTGGTAGAAAGTTCACCCTGGGCAGTAGGGGGATTGGGGGTGGGAGTACACTGAGAAGGGACTGGATGACAAGGGTGGGGACAGCTAGAAGGATCCAGATACGCTGTGAGGATCTGGTGCAGGGGAATGAGAGTGTGTGTGAAAGGAGTTAACAGCGGCAAGAATGATTAAAGAGGGAAGCAAGCATGGAGGGACCTGAGATGTGTCAGAGGAGGATAGGGGGGAGGAGTTCAGGAGTGACACCGCAGTTTCTGGCCCGTGTGTCTTAATGTTACTACCTCTGGTTACAAAGACAGAAAGAACAGAGCTAGGGAATAGAAAATGATTTCAGTTTGGGACATGTTGAAAGCAAGATATCTGTGAAACATGCAGAATAAATGGTCTGGCAAATAGAAGTTATAGGAGACTGATGCTCTGGGGTTTCTCTTGATGGCCATCTTCCTCCTGTCCTGGTAACCTGCAGCAGCTTTTCCTGGCTACCCGCCCCAGGAAGAACTAACACAGAGAATTCAGGCACATTCCTCTTGCACTTGGGATATATTTCCTCTAGGAAGCCTCCTGTAACTTGGATAAAAAGCTAGACTATATAGGGCCAAAGAGACGCCAATAGGATTATGTTGCAGATAAAACTGGGGTGCCTCACAGAACCACTGCCAAACCCAGACAATTACTTCTCTGTCTCCCTGTGTTTCCCTTTCTACTGACCATGCGGGATAGTTCCAGGCACTGAGTAAATAGGGTTGGCTGACATATCCCCAAACCCTCAACCCCAGTGTATCTTGTGGCCTCTTCTGTTTTTCTGTCTCCTTACCTCATAGAAGAATCCCTTCCAATGAAATTGAATTACTCAACACCACTTCATGGCTAATCTGCACCTCCCAGAAACCCACCTTTCCCTCTCCCCTCACTTCATGCCAGATACCTCTCCTTCCCACCGCCTTAGTCAGCTCATTCGGTCTTGTATTCACTCACAACTTCAAGAATTCCAGATACAGATATCTCGTGACAGATTTAATTTTTCTCCTCCCATTTTACAGACTTTCCAGCTCACTTCTAAATCCAAAGACTCTGGGGGAACATGGGTGGCTGTCTGTGAATCTGCCTTTGGCTCAGGTCATGATCCCAGGTAGGGCCCCACGCTCAGGGGTAGTTTATTTCCCCCTCTCCCTCTTCCTCTGCCCCTTTGTCCCTGCTTGTGTTCAATCTCTCTCTCTCTCTTCTCCCTCCCTCCCTCCCTCAAATAATTAAAAACTTTCAAAAAATAAAAATAGATTCAAATAAATCCATTATTTGTGTCAGTGTGACACACTGGACCTGAATATGAACCCAACCCTATCACCCAGAGAGGCAAGTCACATAAGCTTACTTGGTTTCCTTCTCTGTGAAGTGGAGGTAAACATCATTTCTTTTCAAGATTGTTGTGGAAATTAAATGGAGAAGCATGATAACAAACCTGGCAGTTGGTAGATAGACAATGAATGCTGTTTCCCTTCCTGTCTTCTCTTACATTCTCTCCTATCTTCTACACAGTGCATTGTTTTTGTTTGCATGCTTTTATATTTTCTAGAGTTTCCTTCAACCAGTGCCCTAGCTTCCCTTCCCTCCTCTTAGTATTTCCTCCCTGGCTTCACAATCCCAGTGCAGAGATGAGGTAGAGCTGTGGAGAGAAACCCAGAGCTTATAACATGTACAGTTACGATATCACGGTGTTCCTCTCATATCTTTAATTTTTCTTGAAAATAGTCTCTTTGAGGGAGATGTCTTTTCTTGATTTATTTCTATAGTTAAGTGGCCATCAATTTTCCTGAATCATTGCTGATGTTTATCACAGTCGGTTAAATGTAAATGAGGCTCCTTTTTCTACACCAGTTTTCTTTTTGCTCGTCTTGCTCTCGTGCTATAAAACAGAGGTACTCTGCTTATGGGTACCCGTGTTTTGCCAGCATCCCAAGATGCCTCCTCTAGAACGAAAGGTTGCAGAATCCTTTCTGTGTTCATTAGTAACCAACCTCTGGCTGTATAGTTCACTCCACAAATTAAATTACATAGATTCATAAGATCTCAGGTCTCATAAGTTGTTTGTTGTTTCTTTAACCATGCTTGAAATGAAAGGAGATATTTTGTATGCTGTTTAATTAAAGCATTAAGGGGGTACAATCTCCCTCCTTAAGCAAAACTCTTCTTCCTGCAAATTCAGAGTATTCAGTTGCATCACTTTCAGCTTCGCTTAACAGAAACGACTAGAAGCAGCTTAAAACTCTAGCCTCATATTTTAAAAGTCCAGAAGTAGAACTCATTTTTAGTTAATTCTGTGGCTCAGCCTTGTCATCAAAAATCTAGTACTTGACATCGCTTTAACCTGCCCTCTCCCGCATGTCAGTGATCCATCCCTCGTTGTTGTAAATGGTTGAAATAAGGCTAGGCATCATTTGCAAACAAGACCATGTTTAGCAAGGAACAGAGGATTAGGGAACATACTTTTCCCAGAAGCTCCCCAGCAGATTCCCTCAGGTCTTACTCACTGAGGTTAGATCCACTCAAGGGAACCAGACATTGGCAAGGGGTACAGGTCACCATGCTTGCATCAAGACATATCCTGATCACCTCCTAGGGTTGGTTAGGAGCCCATCTGTGAGCACCGAGCTCCATGAAGCAAAATTCAGTCTGTATCAGCACAACAAAAAGGAGAGAAGTAGCTGTAGCGGTTGTACCCAACAGTGTCTTGTCATAATCAGAGCAAATATTGCTAAGTACAATACCCTGAAGAATGCTGCAGACCAGGGTTGAAACCAGGGCACCTGGGGCACAAAATTTAAGGAAGAATTGACCCTATACACTTGCAGGGTTCTGAGATTAAACATCTTCTTAAATTTTTTGTCCTACAAACATTGCCGGCTTTACCCTAGTCTTGGCCCTGCCTGTGGACAAGGTATAATAAGTTCAACAAATGCATTTATTTAATTTTAAGCTGTGATAGGAAACCTATTTTGCCAATAAAATCTCAACTGATTCTTGAAATTCTATGACTAGCAGTTCATTCCTTTGTGCAAAGCCTTACCTTCTCTCCATGATATATTCTTCTACATTCAAATACCCCTAAAGAGTTTAGTATACAATTACACTCTTGCCTTGTAACAGAAGAAGTACATTTTAGAATCAAACGTGTGTTATTTCCACATGACATCTGTGTTACTTTTCGGGTGCCTGAGGCAACTTCTCTGGGATCTCAGTGTGAGAGAGAATGTAACACTGAAGAATGGTGGCCAAAGGTTGGGACAAAATGTTGAACCTCAGCAGAGTGCCTTCAGAGCACAGTGCTGGCTCCGTAAACTTTGGGGGAGAGCATGCAGGAAAGGAATGCAGTAGGAGGGCAAAGGGAATGGTCTGGTGAGCAGTTTGCTTTTGCTGCAGAACAAGGTATCACACAGCACAGAGGCTGAAAACGACAAACATTTATTATTGCTCTGGAACCCACGCATCAGCTGGGATATTCTGTAGATTTGGGAGATTAACTGGTATCTCTTCGGCTCACTTGTGTTGTTTGGAAAGAAGCTGCGTGGTCTGGAATAGTATCACTATCAAGAGCCATGTGCCTTCTATCATTGGGCCAGCAAGCCCTGACTTTCTCATGTAGAGTTTTCTAGGTTTCAAGAATAAAGCAGCAAACACCAAAATGCAAGTGCTTTTCAAGACCCTGCTTATGTCATTTGGCTCATGCCCCATTGGCCAAAGCAAACTGCACTGTCAGGTTAAGAAGTCTGTGGGAACTGTGGGGGATGGAAGTTAATACTATAGAGAGACGGGGTGTGAGTGTGTGTGTGTGTATGTTTGTATGTGTTTGCATGTGCATTTATGGCCACTTTTGGTATGCAATATAGGAAGGGCTCTTGTTTGGGAGCATACGCAAGGTATTTACTAAAGGATTCCAGAAATGGTTGGGAGGCTTGCCACAGTAGATGAACTAGAGGAAAATCTATTATGTAAAGAGTGTGTCATTCAGAGTAGTTGTTTCAAATAGAAACAGAAAAAAGCTGCCATGATGGGAAATACTGGCAGTATCCAGCCAAGTACTACCTAGGGGAGGAGGCTGCCAAGTGGACCTTCTTGTTTCCATGACTGTCCACTGCGGGGATGAAAGAATCAGTTTGCTTAAATCAAAACCACCTTTGCTCTACACTCCTCCGTTCATAAGGCAAACTCCCTTTGCTTTAACTTCTTACACATTTGGCCTCTAGAGGGAATAATACAGTAAAGACAATATGATGATCTGGTCTGCTTCATATTTATATTTCTTATGGAAAATCAATAAGTTAGAGTTCTTATTTATATATCTCACTATTTTATGAGATTTTATTTTATTTTTTAAGATTTTATTTATTTATTTGACACAGAGAGAGAGAGATCACAAGTAGGCAGAGAGGCAGTCAGAGGGGGAGGGGGAAGCAGGCTCCCCGCTGAGCAGAAAGCCCAATGCGGGGCTTGATCCCAGGACCCTGAGACAATGACCTGAGCCGAAGGCAGAGGATTATCCCACTGAGCCACCCAGGGGTCCCACATTTTATGAGATTTTAACAGGACCTAAGCCTTCATTTCAAAATAAATCACAAATCTTTTTAGATCATATTGGGACACAAAATACTGCTTGCAAAATAGCATTTATGTTATCACTACTTTCACTAGATCTTGTTATTTGAATTAATAAACAAGCAGAAATTACTACAGCACAATTTGTTTATAATTTTATAACTGTATTTTAACATAATTTGTTTCATTATCTGGCAAGTATCTTTTATTTTATGCCTTTAAAAAATTATTCTGAGATGAATCATTGGGCTCCATAATATTACAAAAGAAAAAGGGGCTTTAAAAGATTAATTACTCAGAAGTACTCACCTACTCTAAGAAAATCTAAAGCACTGACAAGTGTTATTGGACTTGCAAAGTCAAGAAGCAGATCCTAAACCAAGCCAAATCACCAACTCTAGGACACTCTCTGTTCTGTACTATTACATATATGTTCTGCCATACCTAAGAGTGAACTAGAAATGCTGAGGATGACCATTAAGGTGAGGATGTTGGACTGGGCAATCATTAAAAGCCACTTCAATCTAAAATTCTAGAATTTTATAACTCTATGACCTACCTCAAGCCCTGGATACAGTCCCTTCGTAATTAAATGCAAAAACCCATATTCAGTCTTCCACAGTAAGCCTGTCAATTACCACCCACAGGGGCACTGTTTTCGTCCTGCATGTGTGTTAAGAATATCTTCTCCATTTTAACTGATTGAAAAAATCAAAAGAAGCATCATATTTTGCAACACTTCATATTATATGAAGCTCAGATCGAATGCCAATCAATGACGCCACGTCTATTCATTTACATACTGTATATGGCTCCTTTTGTGCTACACCAGCAGAGTGAGGAGATGCACCAGAGACCTTGTAGCTTGCAGAGCCTCAAATATTTACTATTTGGCCCTTCCCCAAAAAGACTGTAAACCCCTATTCTGGAGGAAGAAAATCGAGTATCTGATCTTCCCCTTCTTCATTCCCTTTAACGTTTCATCCTTTCACTAAATGTTCCTCCCCAGATTAACCAGACCTCCAATAACTTGCTCTCTCCCCTACCTCTACTACTGTGTGCAGAGTAGAGGTAGGGAAGAGAGTTAGTGTGTGTTCCACTTCACAAGTAGCATGCCAGGCAAATCATGCATAGAATTCACATTTTAGATGAGTTAATTATTTAAGTGCTCAATCTTTTAGTCCGTCTATCAGCCAGCATTACAATGAGGAAATGAATAAACATGAGGGCCCTTCATACTCCTCCCCCCCCCCCATTCATTAAAAACATTTCAGAGACTCATTAGTCAGGAGCTTATGCAGCCTTTCTAGTAGGCTGATAAGATGCCACACATTACTCTCCAAACTACATGAGTATCACCTAAATGGAGGGAGTGAGATTCCTATCAGCTCAGTAGAAATTAACTGTGACTCAGCCTCTCACGGCCTTTCTATAGCTCTTCAGGAAAATCTAATTCCAACTCTGTGATTTATTTAAATTGCTGGAAAAAAATGGTTAAGCGAATAAAGCACTTAGATGCATAAAATGATGTGTCACTTGCATCCCATGGAGAGCTTTCTGTTCTAGCATTGCGAAATGAAAGAGTCAGAAAAAAATGGGCAGCTGTTAAAAGGATTTTAAATCAGAACCCTGCACGCCCCAACTCTCTCATGATTCCTAAAAGCCTGTTGTGTACTTTCTCCCTTTAATGGCGTTAAGATGGCAAAAGTACTCTCCTACTTGGAATTCACATAACCACTCTCACACCACCACCTGGCCGGGCCTCTTGAGCACCTTGCATGGAAAGGCACAGAGTTTGCACGTCTTGGTCTCATCTGTTAGTTCTTACTCTGTCCTCACCATTTGTACACTGTAGCCTTATGTGAGCAGTGACCTTAAGAAAAGCCCCTCGGGTCCTACAGCTTTTGGTGGCATTTTATGATAATTAGTTTTTATGGCCTCATGCAGTTTTTCTGGTTGTTGCGCTTATTTGGGGGCTTATTAAAAAGAACACTGTATTTCAACAGCCCGGGTGGCTCAGGAGTTAAGCGTCTGTCTTTGGCTCAGGTCATGAGCACAGGATTCTGGGATGGAGCCCCGCATCGGCTCCCTGCTCTGGGAGCCTGCTTCTCCCTCTCTCTCTGCTGCTCCCCCTGCCTGTGCTCTCTCTCTGTGTCAGATCTTGAAGTTTGGAAGGAAGGGAGGGAGGGAGGGAAAGAGAAGGAGAGCACTGTATTTCAATAAAGGAGACCTCACTCGAGAGGGGTAATGAGAAAGGGGTTTGTGCTTCCCTTTTTTTACAAAACGCCAAGGTCTGGTGAATTAAATAAAATAAGTGCCTTTTGAATGCTTGTAGTTTTCGCACTTACTCTTAATGCCACAAATCCCTGGTGTTCGGTCCATGTGCCGGGTGCCAGCGTGGCATCTGTTAGTGAAGGCAGAACAGATTAATTTGTAGACTCCTGATTTCCAAGGATTGAAAATGTATGCCGGGTGGAGAGGAATGTTCGTTTGGGTAGAGAGGGGGCTAGGACAGCGTATCGGGGCCAATGTGAACAGAAAAGCATAATGGAGCCCTGTGCTGCCACTTAAAGTCTGCCCACCTCCTACAGAATGGCAGCACTTGGCAGGGAAGCACTTCCACTGGAAGACAATGAGCTCTCTCATTAAAAAGTAATAATTTATAAAGTAAAATTTCAAAGCATAATTAATGAGCTTGTGAAAAGTGCCAAGCAAACAGTAGCTTAAATGTCAGCATTGAGAGTTACACAAGTTCAATATGGCAAAGGATATTTGCTGGCAAGGTTTGAAGGCTTACTTAAAACCTCAAATTATCTTTTTCTTTTGTAAAAGTATTTTGCTACATTCTTTAAAACCTATTGTTGATTATATTCCCCTTGGATTTACACTCCAGTACATTATAATTAAAGCTTTTTAAAAAAATACATAGATCGTCATGTAAAAGCTATAAAAGTGGTCTGCTGTGAAAGCCAATCGCTGCGTGTCTTAGAGCAGAATGATGTAATTTTCCAATTCAGAACTTTGAACACATGGTCACTCAGTGGGATAGAATATCTAAAATCAGGATTGTTCCAGAAAATTCAGAATGTTTGGCTACCATAATAAAAAGTTAAATATATAATATTGCAAATGACTTTATTCTTAGACACCATAGTACTCCATGGTAGCTACTGTGTTTGTTTGCTTAATATGCAAGGATCTCTTCCTCCTTTTATGTTGACAAATACAACCCAGCCCCCCAGCTGTGGCAAATAGAATAACCAAGGAGTTTATGGGAACATTACCCTTCTGGCCTCCATTCACAATGGATTCACAATACCATTCTGGTCTCCATGGTTCATTCACTGGTCATTAAGTGACTAACCAAGGCCCAGAAGGGTCTTTTCTTCCTGGGATTGCAATACAGACACTGGAGGAAAAAGGTTGGCTCTCCCATCTTAGAAGACACTTAGTTGGTATCCTACAGGCCTGAAGGTGCCAGCAAAGAAAAGCTGGAAAGCCAATAGGAGGGACTGAGACTAATACACAGAGAGAGAAACAGCTGAGTAGTAGAGAGAAAGAGAGCCTGGAAACATCACTTAAGTGCTGGATCTGGTCATACCTGGTGCCATTTTTTTCTTTTCTACCAGTTGGTGAATCAATAAAGTCCGTTGTTTTGCTTAGGCTAGTCTGAGTCAGGTTTCTGTCCTTATAACTTAAAGAGATCTGACAATCTGATAATAGGTAAAATAATCTCTCATAAAAAGTGCAAGGTCTAGCTATGATAGGGAAGTTAGTGAAACTGTATTTAATCAATTCCATAGCAACTGTATACCAGGGAATGATATAATTTGCCCTCTCCTAGTTAAAATAAAGAGGATCTTGAGCAGAAAGAAAGAAAATATTAATGATAGCTATTTTCAGAATAGAAGTGCCATAGGATAATGTGAAGATGTATAGAACACCTGAGACAGTCTACAGGATTCATATCAGATAAAGAGCTTGAAATGCTAAAACAGACAGTGACTGGCATAATAACTTTGTTGGAATTGCAGATCTTGGGGCCTTCTGTAACTTTTCACTGTTTGCTATTGCAGTGCTCCATTGATATTTCTCCCCATTGGGTAAAGAAAAATTCTCTAAAAGTTCTCTGTCAGCATAGGATATGTGAAACCTGAGGATATATCCACAAAAGCAAAGCTGTATCTGGGGCTGGGCAATGAAAACTTAAAGAAAAAAATAAAAACTTTTAAAGTAATAATTTTAAGGTTGTACAATCTTCAAGTTTGTTATATATACATGTTGACAGTACACGTACTTCCTCAGCAGCATAGACCATAACTGAGCCTAGTTAGCAAGACAAATTAGTCAAAAAGAGGAAGCTGCCAGATGGTGCACATTGTTAATAACGCCCATCTGTGAATTATGAAGCTGATTTGCGGGTGCATTTGGTGCTTCTTTTCTTGGACAGCAAAGTTGCTCGTAACAGCTTTGTAGAGTTGCCTGGGTGCTCTCATGGCTTCACAGGTAACTTTAATTTATTCCCAGACTGGGATTTTGAGGAAAAGTTGCTACTTCTAGCCCAAAAGGACCAAAGGAGCAACTTGTGTCATCAATAATTGCAGGTTAACAGTGAATTGCAACCCTCTTTCAAAAATCAGGAAATTAGTAAAATGAAAAATCCTTTAGCGTGTTTATCTGTAACCCAGATGATACAGATATGCAAAGTAACTCAAAGAAACCCATCCCCTAGAAACAGCCAGGCACCAGAGAAAGAAAAGGCATGGGTCTCTCAGTCTGAACAGAGCCTAACTTTGACAATGTGCCAAAAGAGAGCCTTCCACACTTGAGCAGATTTCCACAAGTATTAGTCTCATCAGAAAAGCTGTGGGGAAATGGCATATGGAGGTTATAGGCAACAGATTTTGAATCTCCAGGTGGATACATAGACGTTTCAGGCTATCTTATCCTGATGTCATTAGACAGCTTGATTCTTCTGATACCTCTTACTCTGATTCTATCTTCACCATGCAAACTTCAGACTCCAAAGCTGGTCAGTCTCTACTGCAGAACTTTTTAACTATTTAAACCTCAAGTATCACTATGCATGTGATAGTAAATTCAAATCTAATCAACAAAGTGGTTGATTATTATTATTTTCCACATACTAAGTCAAATGTTATGAATTTGTTAATAAATCGCCTGTTTTTTTTTTTTTATCTATAAAACAATACTTCAATAGCTTGGCTACATGAAGAAAATGAATTAGTAATACAGACTTCAAAGGTTTTTGTCCACATGCCACTAAATTTATTTTACTAGCTAATCAACTGGTATTCCAGTGTCTACTTCAGAATAATCAGCTTTTTGGTTAAGACAACAATGTGAAACTGCCACAGAATCCTGCAAAGTTAGAAATGAAAGGGACCAGATACCAAATAGTCCAATTCTCCGATTTTACAAATGAGTTATACTGAAGCCCAAACTGGCGAAGCAACTTGTTTGAAGGTGCAGAGCTTAGTAGAGTCAGAAGCAGGACTATTGTCTAGCTTCCAGTACAGTCATCTTTCTATCAAACTGTGTTGAATATACAATGTATAAGAAACGCAGATACTGGGGTGCCTAGGTGGCTCAGTGGTTAAGCCTCTGCCTTCGGCTCAGGTCAGGGTCTTGGGGTCCTGGGATCGAGCCCCACATCGGGCTCTCTGCTCAGCGGGAGCTTGCTTCCCTCTCTCTCTCTGTCTACCTCTCTGCCTACTTGTGATCTCTCTCTCTGTGTCAAATAAATAAATAAAATCCTTAAAAAAGAAAAAAAAAAAGAAACACAGATACGGGGGGAAAAAACTGAACTAAAATACGGAAGACCAACGTCTTGTTTCAGCTCTTCCTTCAAGCTTTAACTCTTTATGCCTTTATGCCTATTAGCATTATAGGCACTGTTAAAGACACAATACTATTAAAACATATGTGATATGTTAGTCATAACTTAAATGTCTTTATTATAGAAAATTTGAAAAATGCAGAGATGTATGCAAAATAAAGAATATTATCTATAATTCCACCCACAATCAGAAAAATCAATATCAACATCTGGCATATATTTTCCAGAACTTTTTCTAGGCATATATATGTTTTACACTCTCCCCCGCATGCAAACAGTGCCCAGCAAAGAAGAGGCAGAATCAGGTGGATTAAGGAAGCAGAGCAAAACTGTGGTCTGCTCTTGCCAACAATGTGATGTTAGCTAATTAATTGGAAAGTTTTTCTTTCCTGAGGTCAAAATAGTCCTACTTCATAACAGACTTATAAAGATTTAATGATATTAATATTTGGAAATGCTTTGAAAGCACCTGGAATAAAATAAGTGCTATATAGGTACTTAATAAATATTTATGGAATTAATGAGATAATACATGTGTGCATAATTAAAACGGTAATAACTGAATATACAGCTTATACTCAGCTTGTTTCACTGAATATTGTTAGCTTTACCTATGTTAATAAAAGAAATCCTATTTCATCAGATTTTTACTTTCTACTGCATCATTCCCATTAGTTTACATGCTGCTATTTCCTCCAGATATCTGTATAGCTACCACCATTGCTAAGTCTTTCGTCATACTGCCTTCTCACTGAAACCTACTCTGGTCATTCTGCAGGCACCAAGCCCAACACCCACTACTTTCTCTACTATGTGATGCCTTATAGCACTTGTTCTCCTCTATCAGTATATAAATAGTATTATACAAATATTTATTTATTGTATTTATATTTACTTTTACCTGCTGGACCATAAACTCCTTGAGAGCAGGAATCTATTTTGCTCACTGATATATCCCAAGCACCTAAAAACTACATGTAACAGAGCAGAGTTCAGTAAATATTTGCTAAATTGAAAGGGTCCTCCACTTTTTTTTCTTTTTTACTATTATAATGCTGTGAACATTTTTATATATAAAGTTTTCTCACAACATCCATTTATATCTTTCTTACTCTAGAAGTGAAATTATTAGATCAAATGACAAGAGCATCTTTAAAGTTCCTACTATTTATTGTCATATAGTTTTCTAGCTCTCTCCTAGGGAAAATAAATTTACCAAGGTAGTGTGTGTGTGTGTGTGTGTGTGTGTGTGTGTGTGTGGTGGGGGAAATAATAGCAACCAGACCTCCTCCATTCTTCTTCCAGACCCCTTCCCCAAGCAGTGAGGATTTGCTAATCTGATTGATCTAAATCCTAGACTTTAATTGGGCAAAACATAGTAATACACAAGACAACTCTATATTAAAAGATGATGCATTTCTGTACACCTAAGAGAAAAAAGTACTTTTCTAGCAATTACTTTTCTCTCAAGTACTTTTCTACATTTGCACACCTTCAATAATCACAAGTACATACCTCCAGAAGCAGCCACTTATCTCCTTAATTCTTTTGATTCAGCCTATTTTCTTCAATGAATAGGTTCTGGTCCATAATTTGAAAACTTAACTAAAAATTTGAACCTTGTGGACATACCTCAACATATTAAAGGCCATATATGAAAAACCCACAACTAATGTCATCTTAAATGGGGAAAAACTGAGCGCTTTCCTCTACAGTCAGGAATAATGTCCACTCCTACCATTGTCATTTAACATAGTCCTAGAAGTCCCAGCCACAGCAATCAGATGACAAAAAAAAAAAAAAAAAAAAAAGGCAAATTGGCAAGAGAAAAGTAAAACTTTCATTATTTGCAGATGGCATGATCTTATATATAGAAAACCCAAAAGATTCCACCAAAAATCTGCCAGAAGTGATAAATTCAGTAAAGTCACAGGATACAAAATCAATGTACAGAAATATGATGCATTTCTACATACCAATAATGAAGCAGCAGAAAGTGAAACTAAGGAATCAATACCATTTATAATTGCACCAAAAACAATAACATACCTAGGAATAAATCTAACCAAAAAGGGGAAAGATCTGTACTCCAAAAGTTGTAAAATACGGTTAAAAGAAACTAAAAATGACTCAGAAATGGAGAGATATTCCATGTTCATGGGTTGAAAGAACAAATGTTGTTATAGGTCTGTCCTACCAAAAGCAGTCTACACACTTAAGAGTAGTCCCTCTTAAAATACCAACAGCATTTTTCACACAATTAGAACATACAATCCTAAAATTTTTATGGAACCACAAAAGACTGTGAAGAGCCAAAGCAACCTTGAAAAAGAAAACCAAACCTGGAAGCATCACAACTCCAGACTTCAAGTTACATTACAAAGCTGTAGTGATCAGAACAGTATGGTATTGGTGCAAAAATAGACACATAGATCAGTGGAACCCAGAAATGAACCTATAACAACGTGGTCAATTAATCTTCAATGAAGCAGGAAAGAATGAATATCCAATGGGTAAAAGACAGTCTCTTCAACAAATGGTATTGGTAAAACTGGAAAACCACATACAAAGGAATGAAATTGGCCCACTTTCTTACACCACACACAAAGTAAATTCAAAGTGGATTAAAGACCTAAATGTGAGCTAGGAAAACATGAAAATCCTAGAAGAGAACACAGGTGGTAACTTCTTTGACATCAGCCATACCAACTTCTTACTAGATACATCTCCTGAGGCAAGGGAAACAAAACAAAATATGAACCATTGGGACTTCATCAAAATAAAATCTTTGGACAGTGAAAGAAACAATAAGCAAAACTCAAAGAAAACCTTCAGAATGGAAGAAGATATCTGCAAATAACATAGGTGATAAAGGGTTAGTATCCAAAATATATAAAGAACTTATGGCGGGAGGAGTCAAGATGGTGGAGAAGTAGCAGGCTGAGACTACTTCAGCTAGCAGGAGATAGCTTATCTAAAGATTGCAAACACCTGCAAATCCATCAGCAGATAGAAGAGAAGAAGAACAGCAATTCTAGAAATAGAAAAACAACCACTTTCTGAAAGGTAGTACTGGCAGAGAATTGAATCCAAAGTGACGGGAAGATAGACCCCGGGGGGAGGGGCTGGCTCCTGGCAAGCGGCGGAGCAACGGAACACAAAATCGGGACTTTTAAAAGTCTGTTCCGCTGAGGGACATTGCTCCAGAGGCTAAACCGGGGCGAAGCCCACACGGGGTCAGCGTGGCCTCAGGTCCCGCAGGGTCACAGAAGGATCGGGGGAGTCTGAGTCTGGCAGAGCTTGCGGGTATTGGAATGGGAAAGCCGGCTACAGAGACAGAGCCGACAGTAAGCTCGCAGCTCGGGGTTACCTTGAACTGGTCGCAGGCTCGGTGAGCTCGGAGCGCGGCCGGAGGTCAGGCAGACGGGAGTAACTGGGCGCTGTTCTCTGAGGGTGCACTGAGGAGTGGGGCCCCGGGCTCTCGGCTCATCCGGGCCAGAGACCAGGAGGCCGCCATTTGTATTCCCGTCCTCTGGAACACTACGGAAAGTGCTCAGGGAACAAAAGCTTCTGAAAGCAAACACGAGCGAGCAGATTACTCAGCCCGGCCCCTGGTAAGCGTGGTGCAAATCCCCCTGGGGCAAAGACACTTGAGAACCACTACACCAGGCCCCTCCCCCAGAACATTAACAAGAAATCCAGCCAAGACCAACTTCACCTACCAAGGAGTGCGTTTTCAATACCAAGGAGAGCAGCAGAATTCCAGAGGAGGAGAAAGCAAAGCACGGAACGCATGGCTTTCTAACTGTGATTTTTTAATCTTGCAGTTTTAGTAATTTTTTTCTTTTTCATTTTTTCTTTCTCTTCTTTTGCTAAAATTTTTTTTAACTTTTACCCTTTTCCTTTTTAACGTTTTTTAACTAGTTTATCTAGTATATATATATATTTTCTTTTTTTACTTTTCTTTATTCGTTTTCTTCTTTTAATTCTTTTCTTTTTTTCCCTTTATTTCTTTTTGAACCTCTTTTTTCCCCTTTCTCCCCCCTCACAATTTGGGATCTCTTCTGATTTGGTTAAAGTATATTTTCCTGGGGTTGTTGCCACACTTTTAGTATTTTACTTGCTCCTTTATATACTCTTATCTGGACAAAATGACAAGGCGGAAAAATTCACCACAAAAAAAAAGAACAAGAGGGAGTACCAAAGGCTAGGGATCTAATCAATACAGACATTGGTAATATGTCAGATCTAGAGTTCAGAATGACAATTCTCAAGGTTCTAGCCGGGCTCGAAAAAGGCATGGAAGATATTAGAGAAACCCTCTCAGGAGATATAAAAGCCCTTTCTGGAGAAATAAAAGAACTAAAATCTAACCAAGTTGAAATCAAAAAAGCTATTAATGAGGTGCAATCAAAAATGGAGGCTCTCACTGCTAGGATAAATGAGGCAGAAGAAAGAATTAGCGATATAGAAGACCAAATCACAGAGAATAAAGAAGCTGAGCAAAAGAGGGACAAACAGCTACTGGACCACAAGGGGAGAATTTGAGAGATAAGTGACACCATAAGACAAAACAACATTAGAATAATTGGGATTCCAGAAGAAGAAGAAAGAGAGAGGGGAGCAGAAGGTATACTGGAGAGAATTATTGGGGAGAATTTCCCCAATATGGCAAAGGGAACAAGCATCAAAATTCAGGAGGTTCAGAGAATGCCCCTCAAAATCAATAAGAATAGTCCCACACCCTGTCACCTAATAGTAAAATTTACAAGTCTCAGTGACAAAGAGAAAATCCTGAAAGAAGCCCGGGAAAAGAAGTCTGTAACATACAATGGTGAAAATATTAGATTGGCAGCTGACTTATCCTCAGAGACCTGGCAGGCCAGAAAGAGCTGGCATGATATTTTCAGAGCACTAAATGAGAACAACATGCAGCCAAGAATACTATATCCAGCTAGGCTATCATTGAAAATAGAAGAAGAGATTAAAAGCTTCCAGGACAAACAAAAACTAAAACAATTTGCAAACACCAAACCAGCACTACAGGAAATATTGAAAGGGGTCCTCTAAGCAAAGAGAGAGCCTACAAGTGGTAGATCAGAAAGGAACAGAGACCATATACAGTAACAGTCACCTTACAGGCAATACAATGGCACTAAATTCATATCTCTCAATAGTTACCCTGAATGTGAATGGGCTAAATGCCCCTGTCAAAAGACACAGGGTATCAGAATGGATAAAAAACAAAACCCATCTATATGTTGCCTACAAGAAACTCATTTTAAGCCCGAAGACACCTCCAGATTTAAAGTGAGGGGGTGGAAAAGAATTTACCATGCTAATGGACATCAGAAGAAAGCAGGAGTGGCAATCCTTATATCAGATCAATTAGATTTTAAGCCAAAGACTATAATAAGAGATGAGGAAGGACACTATATCATACTCAAAGGGTCTGTCCAACAAGAAGATTTAACAATTTTAAATATCTATGCCCCCAACGTGGGAGCAGCCAACTATATAAACCAATTAATAACAAAATCAAAGAAACACTTCAACAATAATACAATAATAGTAGGGGACTTTAACACTCCCCTCACTGAAATGGACAGATCATCCAAGCAAAAGATCAGCAAGGAAATAAAGGCCTTAAACGAAACACTGGACCACATTGACATCACAGATATATTTAGAACATTTCATCCCAAAGCAACAGAATACACATTCTTCTCTAGTGCACATGGAACATTCCCCAGAATAGATCACATCCTCGGTCCTAAATCAGGACTCAACCGGTATCAAAATATTGGGATCATTCCCTGCATATTTTCAGACCACAATACTCTGAAGCTAGAACTCAACCACAAGAGGAAGTTTGGAAAGAACCCAAATACATGGAGACTAAACAACATCCTTCTAAAGAATGAATGGGTCAACTGGGAAATTAAAGAAGAATTGAAAAAAAAAATGGAAACAAATGATAATGAAAACACAATGGTTCAAAATCTGTGGGACACAACAAAAGCAGTCCTGAGAGGAAAATATATAGTGGTACAAGCCTTTCTCAAGAAACAAGAACGGTCTCAGGTACACAACCTAACCCTACACCTAAAGGAGCTGGAGAAAGAACAAGAAAGAAACCCTAAGCCCAGCAGGAGAAGAGATATCATAAAGATTAGAGCAGAAATCAATGAAATAGAAACAAAAAAAAAACAATAGAACAAATCAACGAAACTAGGAGATGGTTCTTTGAAAGAATTAATAAAATTGATAACCCCCTGGCCAGACTTATCAAAAAGAAAAGAGAAAAGACCCAAATAAATAAAATCATGAATGAAAGAGGAGAGATCACAACTAACACCAAAGAAATACAAACTATTATAAGAACATACTATAAGCAACTCTATGCCAACAAATTTGACAAACTGGAAGAAATGGATGCATTCCTAGAAACATATAAACTACCACAACTGAACCAGGAAGAAATAGAAAGCCTGAACAGACCCATAACCAGTAAGGAGATTGAAACAGTCATTAAAAATCTCCAAACAAACAAAAGCCCAGGGCCCGACGGCTTCCCGGGGGAATTCTACCAAACATTTAAAGAAGAACTAATTCCTATTCTCCTGAAACTTTTCTAAAAAATAGAAATGGAAGGAAATTTTCCAAACTCATTTTATGAGGCCAACATCACCTTGATCCCAAAACCAGACAAGCATCCCATCAAAAAAGAGAGCTATAGACCAATATCCTTGATGAACACAGATGCGAAAATTCTCACCAAAATACTAGCCAATAGGATTCAACAGTACATTAAAAGGATTATTCACCACAACCAAGTGGGATTTATTCCAGGGCTGCAAGGTTGGTTCAACATCCGCAAATCAGTCAATGTGATACAACACATCAATAAAAGAAAGAACAAGAACCATATGATACTCTCAATAGATGCTGAAAAAGCATTTGACAAAGTACAGCATCCCTTCCTGATCAAAACTCTTCAAAGTGTAGGGATAGTGGGCACATACCTCAATATCATCAAAGCCATCTATGAAAAACCCACTGCAAATATCATTCTCAATGGAGAAAAACTGAAGCTTTTCCGCTAAGGTCAGGAACACGGCAGGGATGTCCGTTATCACCACTGCTATTCAACATAGTACTAGAAGTCCTAGCCTCAGCAATCAGACAACAAAAGGAAATTAAAGGCATCCAAATCAGCAAAGAAGAAGTCAAATTATGACTCTTCACAGATGATGTGATACTATATGTGGAAAACCCAAAAGACTCCACTCCAAAACTGCTAGAACTTGTACAGGAATTCAGTAAAGTGTCAGGATATAAAATCAATGCACAGTAATCAGTTGCATTTCTCTACACCAAAAACAAGACAGAAGAAAGAGAAATTAAGGAGCCAATCCCATTTACAATTGCACCCAAAACCATAATATACCTAGGAATTAACCTAACCAAAGAGGCACAGAATCTATACTCAGAAAACTATAAAGTACTCATGAAAGAAATTGAGGAAGACACAAAGAAATGGAAAAATGTTCCATGCTCCTGGATTGGAAGAATAAATATTGTGAAAATGTCTATGCTACCTAAAGCAATCTACACATTTAATGCAATTCCTATCAAAGTACCACCCAATTTTTTCAAAGAAATTGGACAAATAATTCTAAAATTTATATGGAACCAGAAAAGACCTCGAATAGCCAAAGGGATATTGAAAAAGAAAGCCAATGTTGGTGGCATCACAATTCCGGACTTCAAGCTCTATTACAAAGCTGTCATCATCAAGACAGCACGGTACTGGCACAAAAACAGACACATAGATCAATGGAACAGAATAGAGAGCCCAGAAATAGACCCTCAACTCTACAGTCAACTAATCTTCGACAAAGCAGGAAAGAATGTCCAATGGAAAAAAGACAGCCTCTTCAATAAATGGTGCTGGGAAAACTGGACAGCCACATGCTGAAAAATGAAATTGGACCATTACCTTACACCACACACAAAAATAGACTCAAAATGGATGAAGGACCTCAATGTGCGAAAGGAATCCATCAAAATCCTTGAGGAGAACACAGGCAGCAACCTCTTCGACCTCAGCCGCAGCAACATCTTCCTAGGAACATTGCCAAAGGCAAGGGAAGCAAGGGCAAAAATGAACTATTGGGATTTCATCAAGATCAAATCTTTTGCACAGCAAAGGAAACAGTTCACAAAATCAAAAGACAACTGACAGAATGGGAGAAGATATTTGCAAACGACATATCAGATAAAGGACTAGTGTCAAAATCTATAAAGAACTTAGCAAACTCAACACCCAAAGAAGAAATAATCCAATCAAGAAATGGGCAGAGGACATGAACAGACATTTCTGCAAAGAAGACATCCAGATGGCCAACAGACACATGAAAAAGTGATCCATATCACTCGGCTTCAGGGAAATACAAATCAAAACCACAATGAGATATCACCTCACACCAGTCAGAAGGGCTAAAATCAACAAGTCAGGAAATGACAGATGCTGGCGAGGATGCGGAGAAAGGGGAACCCTCCTACACTGTTGGTGGGAATGCAAGTTGGTGCAACCACTCTGGAAAACAGCATGGTTCCTCAAAATGTTGAAAATAGAACTGCCCTATGACCCAGCAATTGCACTACTGGGTATTTACCCTAAGGATTCAAACGTCGTGATCCGAAGGGGCACGTGCACCCAAATGTTTATAGCAGCAATGTTCACAATAGCCAAACTATGGGAAGAACCTAGATGTCCATCAACAGATGAATGGATAAAGAAGAAGTGGTATATATACACAATGGAATACTATGCAGCCATCAAAAGAAATGAAATCTTGCCATTTGCGTCAGCATGGATGGAACTAGAGTGTATCATGCTTAGTGAAATAAGTCAAGCAGAGAAAGACAACTATCATATGATCTCCCAGATATGAGGAAGTGGTGATGCAACATGGGGCTTAAGTGGGTAGGAGAAGAATCAATGAAACAAGATGGGATTGGGAGGGAGACAAACCATAAGTGACTCTTAATCTCACAAAACAAACTGAGGGTTGCTGGGGGGAGGGGCGGTGGGAGAAGGGGGGTGGGATTATGGACATTGGGGAGGGTATGTGCTTTGGTGAGTGCTGTGAAGTGTGTAAACCTGGCGATTCACAGACCTGTACCCCTGGGGATAAAAATATATGTTTATAAAAAATAAAAATATTTAAAAAAAAAGAACTTATAAAACTCAACACCCTCCAAACTGTATAATAGAATTAAAAAATAAGCAGAAGGTACAAATAGACATTTTTCCAAAGAAGGTATACAGATGGCCAATGGACACATGAAAAGATGCTCAACATTATGGATCATCAGGGAAATATGATTCAAAACTACAGAGAGATATCACCTCACACCTGTCAGAATGGCTAAAATTAAGAACAAAGGAAACAACAGTTGCTGGTGAGGATGTGGAGAAAGGGGACCTGTCTTGCATGGTTGGTGGGAATGCAGACTGGTACAGCCACTTGGAAAATGATATTGAAGGTCCTAAAAAAGTTAAAAATAGAACTACCCTCTAATTCAGCAATTGCACAACTAGCTATTTACCCAAAGAATAGAAAAATATTAATTCAAAGCAATATAGGCATCCCGTTATTTATAGCATCATTATGGAAAGATCCCAGGTATCCACTCACTGATGAGTGGGTAAAGAAGATGTGTTACACACACACATACATACACACAGGAACATTAGCCATTTAAAAAAAAAAAAAAGATTCTTGCTATTTGCAATAACATGGACGGAGCTAGAGAGTATTATGCTAAGCGAAATAAGTTAGAGAAAGACAAATACCATGTGATTTCACTCATACGTGGAATTTAAGAAATGAAACAAATAAGCAAAAGGAAAAAGAGAGAGAGGGTGGCAAACCAAGAAACAGACTCTTAACTATAAGGAACAAACGATGGTTACCAGAAGGGAGGTGAGGCGGATGGGTTAACTAGGAGATGGGGAGTAAGGCGAGCACTTGTGATGCGCACCGGCTACTGCACGGAAAGGCTTGAATGACTAAATTCTAACCTGAGGCTAATATTACACTGTATGTTAAGTGACATTTAAATAAAAAACTTAAAAAATATTAAAATAAATGAAACTATGAACCTTGAATCCACAGAGCTCATTAAATATTTGAATATGCCTCTCTGACGACATAGATTTGAGAGCACCAAATCCTAACCGCTAGACCACCAGAGGTAGATTTGAAATATACTAACATTTAAAATTTTCCTCTCTGAATATAGCTTCACTTGTTTGTATTCCTTTAACAATTTGATATTCAAAATAGAATACAATATCCCGACGTCTGAGCAGAATATAGTTACCACCTTCCTCATTCTAAATTGCGTTCTTCAATTAATGCCCATTAGCTTTATTGGCTGCCACAACACCCCTTGGGTTCATTAAGTTTTCTGCTGAATCCATCTCCCATTTGGCTATTTGTATGGATACTCAATCTCCTCTTTTCTATACTTACGTCCTTGTATTTCTGGAGTTAGATTCAGGGCCTTACATAGTGTTGGTGCCCATAGACAATAGTTTACCACATACCCATATCAACCATTTGTTCATTTCTAGATAGTTTCCCTAACTCCATTGTAATTTCATGTTTATAAGAAGTACTGTTCAAAAAGAAAATGAGAGATGGTGTATTTGATGTGGGGTATATGCCATACACAATCAGCAAGGGATTTTTCAGCATTTTCTGCAGCAAAATTCTAAGCCAATTTTAAAGGATGCTGACTGTGGAAAACTGACACAGGAAATAAGTCAGCAAAAGAATTTAAAACACAAAGGACAATGGGAGAACTGAGCACAAAAATGGCAATATGAGGTGGTTTATATATTTGGGGAAATTAGACTGTCATCTTTAAGCACTCATCAGTTAGATTTTAAACTTGCACCTGTTTCACAGACATAAGCTTTGTGTCTTAATTTCATGTAAACATTTTAAACAATCAGAATATATAATTCACATTACTTTGCTGGGGTTCCACTGGGAGAATTACTTTAACTACATTTAACTCTATTTCAGACTGGTAGAGAGGAAATGTAATACAATAAGAGGAGTGGATGTGAATAAAGTTCAGGCCAGGGATTTCTTATATTCCTGTATATTTCTTATGTTCTCCCCTCCACCGTTGGGCATAGCCATTTTTAAGATGAAATACTAGAGCAGTGAACCCAGGAAAACAAGGGAAACTACTAATCACTTACTTTTTATACCTTTCTTTGAAGGCCAGACTTGGTGGATAATTTGTGAAATGACAGATTATTTACCACATTTCAAAACCATGCTTTTTGTGTATCTCTCCTTTCTCTCAATGTCATTATCCCTCAATCCCTAGTACCCTACTTCCTTCTCTTGTGTTTAATCCCATTGGGAATTGGCTAGCTGACTAGCTAGTTAATTAAGAACTTAGCATGAGGTACAGACTGTGACTATACAGAACCCATGCATGTATCTTAGAAGAATCGGGGAAGCTTTGAATAATTCCTGAAATTCAAAGTATCTAGGGACTCTAACCTTGTGCCTTAAAAGGAACGTTATTACTGAAAGTGGTCTGTGGTACCAAGTTCCCCATGTATTAAGTTCAGACACTGCCAGCAATAGCCTTATAGTCGAAAGATACTACTCAGAATAGAACACTGAACACTGGTTAAAATAAAGTCTGTTTTCAAATTCTAGCTCATCTACTCACTAGACGGGGGATGTAACCTCTCTGGGCCTCCATTTGCCCATCTGTGTAATGAGGATATAACTACAGGCTCAGAGGATCAGTATAAGAATGAAATCATATACTTGCTTGTATATGGAAGGCATTCAAGAAGTGCAGTTATGATTATATTAGCTATCTACTGCTGTGTAACAAACTACTTCAATGCTTAGTCGCTTAAAATAACAACAACAAAAACCCTTTTCATCTCATAGTTCTTATGGGTCAGGAGTTTGGGAGCAGCTTAACTGGATGGTTGTGGCTCAGGGTGTCTCATAAAAGTATAGACAAAATGTTGGCCAGAGCTGTAGTCCCGGCTAGGGATGGAGGATGCACTTCTAAGATGGTGTATTCACAGGGCTATCTGCAGACGGAGTCACTCCCTTAACATGTGATCTTCTCCAGAGAATTGCTTCAATGTCTTCATACCATGACACCAGGCCTCCCTCAAAGCAAATGATCCAAGAGAGAAAGGCTGAAGCTGCAGTGTTTTTTTAAGGCCTATGCTTGGACATTGCACATAATCATCTCCATAATATCTTATTGGTTGCACAGGTCATCCCTATTCAACATTGAAGAGTGCAAAAGATTGTGAATTCCAGGAGGCAAGGATCATAAGAGCCATCTTAGAGAGTAGCTCATGATGATGATGATGATGGTGGTGGTGGTGGTGGTGGTGGTGACACAGCCTCCAGGAGTTCAAGAGCTCACAGAGGAAAATTTCATGTAATCAGACTTATGATTATTACTTAGTGAAGATAGACTAGATGATTTATAATTTTTAGTTTTGATACCCAAATAGCTTTATTACTAAAATAGCATGCCACTCTGGGGAGAGAAATCGGGAGAAGTGAATATATATTTCAAAAAGAATTTCTAAAAGCTAGTGGTCCTTGCGTCAATTTCCACTTGCTTGAGGTAAAGACCACTCTCTGGAGCATTAATAGACAAAGAGGGAAAGACAGAGCAGATAGCTATAGAAATCACAGTTCTAGGAACAAAAGGAACGGCCTAGATAAAACCACGAAATAGAGAGATGGCTCTCATTCCACGGGATTCTTTGGAGACTTCTGACAGTGGTCTAGTGGATGAGTGCCTGCCCAAGTTTTGAGCATGAACTTGTTCTTGCTGTATGATACTGGACAAGTGTACATGACACACAAAATTCATGCCAATGGCTTAAAAGTAAAAGAAGCCAATGTTAGTTTGCCAAAGAAATACAATTTCAACCTCAGCTTGCTCTTTATTTAAACATTATGTATTCCTACACATAAATCATAAGCCCACGAACCACAACCTCATAATTTGACACAAGTCTTTTCACTTGAGAGTCATTACTCACATTCTCTCATCTTTGCAAGAGAATGGTGACATTTTTGCTTAAAAAAGAACTCATTTTAATTTTAATTTCTACCCACCATGCATTTTAAATCAGGTGGCAGGAGCTGTGGAATGTTTGCCTCTGTCTCTGTCAGGCCCATGGAAGCCCGTTCAGGGAAAGGAAAAGGGAAGAAGGGAAACCGACCTTCAAGCTCACGAGAGTCCGAGGGTGCACAGGGTAGGCAGAGAGGCCTCCCTAATCAATATGAGTTGTTGACAGATGTCACATCACTGCTGTCCTCTCCCCTTTGCCAACTTTTAGCTCTTATCATATTCAAGAATTAAATTCTCACTTTGAGGAGGGAAAAAAAGAATGGAGACAATGTTTATACCCCATACTCTTAGCTGTGGTTTGCCAAGCTGATTTCTGAATATGTGTGCAAAGACGGTCTTCTTGGTCTCGTTAAAGATAGGAATTAAGCCACAATGATTTCAGGGTAGGCTGGCAGAGAAGCCAGGGAGGTATACTCTACTTACATAGCTGCTTAAGCTAATTTATCTAGAAATTCTGACAAAGTAACTAAGTACTTTATGATCACTGCTTTATTTTTTTTTATTTTATTTATTTATTTGACAGTGAGAGATCACAAGTAGGCAGAGAGGCGGGCAGAGAGAGAGGAAGGGAAGCAGGCTCCCTGCTGAGCAGAAAGCCCGATGTGGGGCTTGATCCCAGGACCCTGAGATCATGACCTGAACCGAAGGCAGCGGCTTAACCCACTGAGCCACCCAGGCGCCCCTGATCACTGCTTTAAAATACAGGATGACCTAGTTGGGGGGATAGGGGTGGGGACCAAATAAAAGGCTTTAAGGATAAAAGTCAAGTTCCACTGTTGACAAGGTTTTTGTTCCACAGTAACTCACTAGTGAGGCAGCCTGCAAGCGTAATGCATAGGTCCTTGGGAGAAGCATGGGCATTTCCTTAGTGATAATGGGCTCATCATGACACACTTGGGAGTCAGGCCTCTGAGGAATTTTAATGTCAGTGTCCACAAATTTGTGACATTAAATGTTACAAGCTGAAAACACATCACAAAGAAGAAAAAAAAATATTCTTATAGTCCATGTGAAAGATATGATTAGTACTTGGCACGTTTTTCAGAATAAGGCATATTTGTGCACCAAGTTTGGAAAAATGGTAAGTACGGGTAAGCCAGTTTTGATAGAGATCTTCCAAATAAGGCTGGTCTTTCCAGTATATCCATTTGCTCTCCTCCAGGCTGCATTTCAAAAGAAGCAAGAAGCCCAAATGGAGACTGGGTAGCAAAGAAATGTATAACCAAAATGTTGGAGGACCAGGAACAATGCATTCCAACCACACCCATGACCTCCTCAATTCCCCAGTTTTTATTCAGGGTTACTGACACCCAGAGAAGTAAATCTGTTAGCAATAATTCTGAGGGACAATTCAGATTTAATGCTTTGACTGGCACTACTCTTATATTTACAGATGTGCCGAGGGCTATTTCTACTGGAATTGAGTCAGAAAAAACAGGCACAAGCTAGGTCAGGAGATTGAACCAAGTATGTTTTCTGAAGACAGTTTCCAGATGAGGTTTGCTCATTCCTTCCTTCGCTCATTTCTTTGCCCATTCATTCATTCAAGTTTATTGAGTATAAGCTGTGTTCCAGACATTGTTCTGGGATGCCACAGATAAAAGATAACTATGATAAAGTCCCTGCCTTTAAGAAGCTCACCATCCTGTGGTGCTCCTCTCAAAGCTATTGGGATTCTGCAAGTTATAAAGATTAAGTCAAAGAAAAATGAAACTATTGAAAGAGTTTATGGACAGAGTGACTGATCTTCTGTCATGTGTACTGATACAAAGGAATGGCTCTTTGGGCTCAATGAAAGTTAAAATATATGAATGTGTAAGATTTTCAATTTCCTATAAAATACCAATTGTGTGAGAGCCAAATTAGTGTGAAGAAAAATGCTTTGTAATAAAAACCACCACATGTATATACATATATATATATATACACACGAACACACACAGGCAAGATATATGTAGCCTGTATATAGTCTTTTTAATCCTTGAACTAGTCAGTGGAGGAGTATCTTGCTTCTATACTAAAGGGGACTGTGGGATATCTACAGGCATCACTCAGACAGTACCTTTAGCTGAGTCTTTTGCTTGGACACCTAAAGCATAGCAGAAGTAGCACTAAATGGGGCTCTCAGTACTCATGTTCTAGTCTTAGCTCTGCCACTAACTCATCATTATCAGAACCTTAACTACTTTGGGCGTATCAGCATCCTTAATTACAAAGCAAGAGGGATAAGAATACATGATCCGATTTAGCTCTGAAGTTCTGTGATTCTTTCAATTTTCTGTTCCTGGACTATGCAAGAACAGGTATAATTGAGAATAAAAAAGAAGTGATAAGATCCAGCGAGGCTATTGCCATTCCCCACTTAAATCCTTGAGACTTCTGTGCTCACCTCCCAGCTTGCAGTTCAACAGACACACTCACCACCTTCGAACCTTCAAAATTACCAAATCCAATCTGTTGTTACTGACCTTTCCCCTGACCTCTCTGTCACACGTGACTCTAGGGATCAACTGCTCCTTCCTAAAATTAGTTATTTCCTCCTCAACTCTGGAGCTATCCTGCTTCTTTTCCTTTTCAAACTCTTCCTACTGACTCAGCTTCTATCCTGACTAAGCATCTGCATTGTGATGGCATAGCCAGGGCTTTTCCTTACATGCATGGTGTGCATTCCCCAGGTTTCCATAATCCCTCATTGGCTTTTTCCTCCCTCCTCAAAGTCTTTCTGGAAGCCCCCATCCTATTTAGGGCTTAAAAATCACTTCTATATTGCTCTCACATATTTGTCTGAAATTCCAATCTTTTACCTCCAATTGCCTGAAAAACAGTTTCACTTGGTTGGGAAAAATCACCTCAAACCCTTAAACAGAATTATTTGTCCCCTCAAAGTAGCTCTCTTTTTCTTTTCCCATCAGCAGTAGCACAGGTTCACTATCCTGTATCTAACACCCTTGAGCTAGACAAAACTTGAAATTAGATATTTTCAAATATTTGAAGAGTAACATGTTACATATACATTTTTTTTAAACACTCCCAGGAGTATCGTTAATATTTAGGGAGTAAGAGATACCATTATTTACATAGTAAATAAAGATACAAATAACTTTTCAGTCAGTTCAGGTAAAGTTTTGCTATCAAAGGACTTCAGGTCAGGTACTAAACATATTATCAAAAAGTTTTTAAAAAATCTTAGAGCTTTTTAAATTGGGGATTGTGAATCAAAGACTATTAATGATAATAATAATATTATAATAACAATTATTTATAGGAAACCAACAATCATTTCAGCAATATATTAGATATTTTAGGTATTTAACAAATAATAATAGAGATGTCCAGTTTATTTTCCTCATTATACATATAGGAAAACTATAATATCATTTTTTAAAATTATCCAGATGAGAAATCCATAGTCATCTTCGGTTCCTCTATCTCTTCCATTCCACCGATATTAAATTATTAATTCTTCCTTCCTATTTATCCCTCCCTTTGAAAGCTCATTACTACATTATGACCTAATTCAGATCCTATGACTGCACAGGCCATGTCTCAACGCCTTAGTATAATACAGACCAGAACAATATTCTATTTCCCTCAATTCAACCCTCTTCTTAAAATAATATATTTATTAGGTACTCATTCATTCTTTCTACAAATGCTTATTCAATATTTACTCTGTGCAACATTCCTCTTCTGAAAAAGGTTCAGTGGGCTGCCATTGCCTACTTAATTAAGTCAAAATTCTTTAGAGTCCCACGTGAAGCTCCAAAGAACTACATTTTCAACTTTATCTCTTCCTATTCATTTAGTTGCGCTCTGGACTCCAGCCAGACTGCCAGTCCATTAATATCTTTCATTGTATGTGCATCCGCATTTCTGTTCATGCCACTCCACCTTCCCGAAATGTCCTCTTTCACTCTCCCCATCTGGTGACATCCTTCCCATCTCTATAGGTTTAGCTGTGGTCCCCCACTTCCCTTAGCTATCCTCAACACCTCCAGCTCATAATTATGGCCCTGTCATTTAACAATCACAATTCATTGGCTTAAAATTATATACTGCCTTCTACTGTGACTTAGTTCTTCATATTTGTGTCTTCCTTTGCAACAAGATTGAAAATTTGTTGACATAAAGGTAACTCCTTATCTTTGTACTCCCTAAAACATTGAATATAATTCATACAACTGAAACTTATAACAAATGTTCTGTTTAAACCACTTGATAAGGAGGGATATGAAAGAGAACCTATACCTTGCGAACTCAACACCCTTTCAATAGTTTTTGTCTCATCTGTTATCTCAAGGGGTCTGAGATGATAATAACAATAAGAAAGAGACAGTAGAGATTTTTCTTTATAGAAACAGGGTATTAAGTACAAATAGTATATAATCAAAGTTATCTTTAAAAAAATTTCTTAGGAAAGTGCTATATGGGAGATCTACTAGGTGTCAATAAATCTAACACAGCCAGTTTATCTTCCAATCTTAAAAAAAAAAAATGTTGTTGGGGCACCTGGGTGGCTCAGTGGGTTAAAGCCTCTGCCTTCCGCTCAGGTCATAATCCCAGGGTCCTGGGATGGAGCCCTGCATTGGGTTCTCTGCTCAGCAGGGAGCCTGCTTCCTCCCTCCCTCTCTGCCTGCTTCTCTGCCTACTTGTGATCTCTGTCTGTCAAATAAATAAATAAAATCTTAAAAAAAATGTTGTGTCTTCCATTTACCGCAATTAAATAGTTAAGGGCCATGCTATATAATTAATTTATATACATAAATATATAATCACACCCAGAATGACAAAATGCTTATAGTAACAGAGGCCAGAAGTGAGGGAACATCAACCACAAGTTTCTCATACTTAATACAGTCCACACACTCACTGAATGTGGAATGGTGAAATGAAATGTGATTCTCTCTCTGTCTCTCTCTCTTTCTCTCTCTGTAGTGACTTGTTTCCTAAAACTTAAATGCCCATTCAGAAGGACTCTGAAATTATATCTCATGTTATGCAGAATGTGAAGATGGTCTCTAAGATTCCCACCATCCTATGACCCTCACCCTGTACAATACCCTCCTCCAGCATGTGAGGCATACCTATGGATATCATGAAATACCACTCCCAAGTCTGAGTTACTGATCAGTAGACTATGAGTTCATCAAAAGGGAGATTACGTTAGGTGGGGCTGATCTAATCACCTGAGTAGAGTACTCAAAGGGACTGAGAGCCTTTTCTGAAGGAAGAAATTAAGAGGATTAAGAAATTCATAGAGTGAGAAGGCCTAGGGAGAGGGCCTTGTGACGAGGACCTGCCAGTGGCTTCTAGTTGCTGAGAGTGGTTCTAACCAACAGAATCAAAATTGGACCAACAAATTGAGAGAGCTTGGAAACAGATCTCTCAATCATTTCTCGATAAGGGTACACTTGCCTTATGTCTTGGTTTTATCCCTTTGAAACCATAAGCAGAGGGCCAAATTATAATGTCCTGGACTGCTGACCCATGAGAACAGTAAAACAATAAAATTTAAACTGGTAAGTTTGTGTTAATTTGTGACACAGCAAAAGAAAACCTAATACTATCTATCAGACTCCATGTTTAAATGTGATCTTTTAATTATCTTTACCACAGATTGAAGGGATCTGAAGTTTAAAGAGACTATACAATCTGCCCACATTTGAATAACTAGGAAGCAACAGAGAAAAGATTTTGTATCCAGATTTAGCAAATGCCCATGTTCTTAACCACCACTGATAGGAAAACTGGGCATTCTAAGTTGGCTTTACTGCCTCAACTAACATTGTGAATATCAAATTCTCTCTGTGCTTTCATCAAACTCTGTGTGGCTATTTACTCCTTACTGAGAACTTCCTTACTTTACTGACATTGAGAAGAACCAGTTAGATTAATTTATTTCATTAAACATTTATGAAATATCTACTGTAGCAAAGCACTGAATGAAGTTCAAAGACTGGTAAGACAGACCCTGACCCTCAAGTTTCTTGCATACTAGTGGGAAGACAAACTCATGCATACATATCATAAAGGAATAAGTAAGGAAGGAGGGAGAACTACCTAGCCTTGAGATTCCAAGAGAAAACATTCATCTACAAATTCACCTGATAAAGGGATAGTTATAGAATAAGATGCAGAGACACATTTATATGCTCACCTTAGATAAGATTTTATATTTATGGGAGGTTACTGGTTCCGTAAGATGGGAAATAAATAATAAATAACTAATTGTATGTTTGCTTTGAAACTTTAGATGATATCACTAATAACTTCGTTTATTATCTGTCCACTTTCTACAAGCTAAGCAATGTCCAAAGTACTAACAAGTATTATCTCATTCAGCTCTCACAAAAAACCTGTAAAATAGAAATTATTATTGTTATTCTAATTTTTCTGATGAGGAGACTAAGATACAAAGAGGTTAACACATGCTACAACATGACGATTTTATCTGAAAAGAAGAAAAGCCATGTAGAAAAGGAGGTAGGTGAAGGGAGACAGATATTTGCTGCAGCTGATCACAGGATTTAGCTATGTTTCCCAGTACCCAAGGCAAAATGGGAAAATCTGGAAAAACCAGATTTATACTGTCTTCTTAATCTGAAAACATTCACTAAAATCTAAGAAAAATTCATAATTAGGGCCCCTACATGGAGGAGATTTTGAATACCATAGTATATACTATGTCTTACATAGGAAGTTTTAAAAGTGTCTGAAATTAACTTTTAAACCAACAGTAAAATAGAATATTGAAGTTCTGTGATGGCATGTAGAAATGAATTAATATAGTACTTTTACATAGCTTTTTATTTGACATAGGAGGAATGGCTGGCTAGCAGGTTTTTTGAACCACAGATCACAAATGAAATCAACCAAGTGGGTCACAGGCAGTTTTTAAAAAAAAAAATTATACAGACATATGGGGTGCCTGGGAGGCTCAGTCGGTTGAGCATCCAACTCTTGATTTTGGCTCAGGTCACAGTCTCAGGGTCCTGAGATCAAGCCCCATGCTGGGCTCCTCGATCTGTGGGGAATTTGCTGGAGATTCTCTCTCTCCCTCTGTCCTGCCCTTTGCTCCCTCTCTCTTTCTCAAATAAATAAATATGAATAAAATAAAAATTATACAGAAATATCTATATCTATATATGTATAGATGATATAGATATAGATAGCTATAAATATAGATATAGATGATAGATATGGGAGGCGGATACATCTCAAGTTCAAAAATACGTACAAGCATATCTGGGAGATATGTGTTTGGGTCCAGATCACTGAAATAAAAAAGAATAGCACAATAATGAGTCAGATGAATTTTTTGGTTTCTCAGTGCATATAAAAGTTATGTTTATACTCTATCATAGTCAATTAAGTGTGCAATAGTATTATATTTTTTAAAAATGTAATATGTGATATATATTATATAATATATATAATATACACATACACACAGTGAAATATTTTTAGATATTAAAAAAAGAATGAACTCTTGCCCTCTGTGAAGATATGGATGGGACAAAACAAAATAAGTCAGAGAAAGACAAATACCTATGATTTCACTCATATGTGGAATTTAAGAAACAAACGAACAAAGGGAAAAAAGAGAGAGAGAGAGGCTAACCAAGAAACATACTCTTAATTATAGAGAACAAACTGATGGTTGTCAGAAGGAGGTGGGTGGAGGGATGGGGTAAAAAGAGTACACTTATCACAATGAACACTGAGTAAAGTATAAAATTGCTGAATCACTACATTATACACCTGAAACTAATATAGTGCTGCATGTTCACTATAATAGAATTAAAATAAAAAACAGTATACAAATGTGCATACCTTACAAAGTATTTTATTGCTATACAATGCCAACTATCACCTGAGCTTTCAGCAAGTTGCTATTCTTGATCACAGATGACTATAACAAATATAATAATGAAAAACTGAAACATTAAGAGAATTATGAAAATGTGACAGAGAAACATGAAGTGAGCAAATGCTGTTGGAAAAATGATGCCAATAGACAGTTGATGCAGGCTTGTAACAACCTTCAATTTGTTAAAAAAAAAAAAAAAAAAAACCCAGTATTTGTGAAATATAATAAAGTGCAATAAAATTGTGGTATGTTTATGGGTTTATATGTATGTGTTATCTTATAAATATGACTCATTTTTTTTTCCAAAAGCTTGAATGACACTCCTTAGTTTATACTATTCGTCTTGACTATCAGTTATCTCAGCCAGGATCTTGTCAAAGCTTCATAAAAAAACTGTATCAGATTGAAGTCTTTAGAAAGTGTTTGGAGTGTAGCATTTTGAGTTATTGTCTAAAAGGAGATCCTCATTGAATATCCTTCTCAATGCAGAAGAACTGAGAGCTTTCTGCTAAGGTCAGGAACACGGCAGGGATGTCCATTATCACCACTGCTATTCAACATAGTACTGGAAGTCCTAGCCTCAGCAATCAGACACCAAAAAGAAATTAAAGGCATCCGAATTGGCAAAGAAGAAGTCAAACTCCCTCTGTGTAGATAATACAATACTTTATGTGGAAAACCCAAAAGGCTCCACTCCAAAACTGCTGGAACTCATACAGGAATTCAGTAAAGTGTCAGGATATAAAGTCAATGCACAGAAATCAGTTGCATTTCTATACACCAGCAACAAAACAGAAGAAAGAGAAATTAAGGAGTCAATCCCATTTACAATTACACCCAAAACCATAAGATACCTAGGAATAAACCTAACCAAAGAGGCAAAGAATCTGTACTTAGAAAATTATAAAGTATTCATGAAAGAAATTGAGGAAGACACAAAGAAATGGAAAAACGTTCCATGCTCCTGGATTGGAAGCACAAATATTATGAAAATGTCTATGCTATCTAAAACAATCTACACATTTAATGCAATCCCTATCAAAATACCATCGACTTTTTTCAAATAAGTGGAACAAATAATCCTGAAATTTATATGGAACCAGAAAAGACCCTGAATAGCCAGAGGAACGTTGAAAAAGAAAACCAAAGTTGGCGGCATCACAATTACAGACTTCAAGCTCCATTACAAAGCTGTAATCATCAAGACAGTATGGTACAGACACAAAAACAGACACACAGATCAATGGGACAGAATAGAAAGCTCAGAAATGGACCCTCAACTCCATGGTCAACTAATCTTCAACAATGCAAAAAAGAATGGAAAAAAGAAAGGAAAAAAGTCTCTTCAACAAATGGCGTTGGGAAAATTGAACAGCCACATGCAGAGAAATGAAACTGGACCATTTCCTTACACCACACACAAAAAGAGACTCAAAGTGGATGAAAGACCTCAACATGAGATAGGAATCCATCAAAATCCTTGAGGAGAACACAGGTAGCAACCCCTTAGACCTCAGGCACAGCTATTTCTTCTTAGAAACATCAACAAATGCAAGAGAAGCAAGGGCAAAAATGAACTATTGGGACTTCAACAAGATCAAAAGCTTTTGCACAACAAAGGAAACAGTCAACAAAACCAAAAGACAACCGACAGAATGGGAAAAGATATTTGCAAATGACATATCAGATAAAGGGCTAGTATCCAAAATCTATAAAGAACTTATCAAACTCAACACCCAAAGAACAAACAACCCAATCAAGAAATGGGCAGAAGATATGAGCAGACATTTCTGAAAAAAAAATCCAAATGTCCAACAGACACTTGAAAAAGTACTTGACATCACTTAGCATCAGGGAACTACAAATCAAAACCACAGTGAGATACCACCTCACACCAGTCAGAATGGCTAAAATTAACAAGTTGGGAAATAGCAGGTGTTGGCAAGGATGTGGAGAAAGGGGAAGCCTCCTACACTGTTGGTGGGAACGCAAGCCAATGCAGCCACTCTGGAAAACAGTATGCAGGTTCCTCAAAAAGTTGAAAATAGAGCTACCCTACAACCCAGCAATCACACTACTGGGTATTTGCCCTAAAATACCCAGTATACAGTACAATACAAATGTAGTGATCCAAAGGGGCACGTGCACCTGAATGTTTATAGCAGCAATGTCCATAATAGCCAACCTATGGAAAGAGCCCAGATGTCCATCAACAGATGAATGGATAAAGAAAATGTGGTATATGTGTACAATGGAATATTATGGCCATCAAAAAATGAAATCTTGCCATTTGCAATGATGTGGATGGAACTAGAAGTTATTATGCTAAACAAAGTAAGTCAATAAGAGAAAGAAAATTATATGACCTCGCTGATACGAGGAATTTGAAAAACAAGACAGAGGATCATAGGGGAAGGGAGGGAAAAATGAAACAAGACAAAACCAGAGAGGGAGACAAACCATAAGAGACTCTTAATCTCAGGAAACAAACTGAGGGTTGCTGGAGGTAGGTGGGGAAGGATGACATGGCTGTGTTATGGACTTTGGGGAGGGTGTGTGCTCTGGCGAGTGCTGTGAATTGTGTAAGACTGATAATTCACAGACCTGTACCCTGAAACAAATAATACATTATATGTTTATTTAAAAATAAATAAATAAATAAATAAATAAATAAATAAAAGGAGATCCTCAAACTTTATATTTTAGGCAAAGAAGTGGAAGTCATTGTTTAATTAAAGAGGTTCTTATTTGTGTTGAGATGGAAGAAATCTCATTTCTTGCAGAGATGGAGGACTGCAGAAAAGTGTACTGGAGGGTGAAAAGTTTTTCTCATGAAGCCCGAGATATATTTGATCTTTTCAAATGCATGAGCGTCCCCCTCATCCTGCCCCATGCACGTGTAAGTGGCCCAAAGGCATCCATGATAGTTCTGGTTTCATCAGGTGTCCTGCTAAAATTCTTAATAGCTTATTCTTCCACTCTCAAAAATGTCCTCGATGGATGACAAGTTACGTGACCACCCTTTCCATAAGGAAGGACAAATGTCCCTGACTTGGAAATGTTTGTAGAGATGAACTGTGTACCAGAGATATTCTATCCTTTTACTCAAATTATGATTTCTACATGCTTCTCTTTCTCTATAAACCCTCTGAGACATACTCCTTGTCAGAGGACATTCCATGTTTTCCTATTCAGAAGTGTAATAAAAACCAGAAAAGTATTTCTCAGACCAATTCACTGAAGCTATTCTGAATTTTTAAAATAAATAAATAAATAAAAATAAAAATAAAAATTTCAGGGGCACCTGGGTGGCTCAGTCAGTCAAAGCTCTGATTCTTGATTTCAGCTCCTGTTATGATCTAGGGTCATGAGACAGAGCCCTGTGTAGGATTCTGTACTCAGTGGAGAGTCTGCTGGAGAGTCTTTAAAAATATAGATCTCCTCTCCCACAAAGAGGACACATGAATATTTGGTGAGCAAGTAGCAAGTAGCCACCTGGGACTCCTGGGTGGCTCTGGTCTGCCGGCTAAGCATCTGTCTTTGACTCAGTTCACGATCTCAGCGTCCTGGGATTGGCCCACATGCATTGGGCTCCCTGCTCAGTGGAGAAGCCGTTTCTTCCTCTCCTTCTCTCTCACTATCTTTGTCTCTCTCTCTCTCTCACAAATAAACAAATAATCTTAAAAAAAAAAAAAAAAGTAGCCACCTTCAAGTCTAAAAAATAGTCCTCAGAAAGAAATTTACGTTGGGGGCACCTGGGTGGCTCAGTCGGTTAAGGGTCTGCCTTCGGCTCAGGTCATAATCCCAGGGTCCTGGGATTGAGTTCCGTGTTGGGCTGCCTGCTTCTCCCTTTGCCTCTTTCTCTCTCTCTCTCTCTCTATCATGAATAAACAAATAAAATCTAAAAAATAATAATAAAAAGAAAGAAAGAA
Source organism: Mustela nigripes (assembly GCF_022355385.1). NCBI lineage: Eukaryota > Metazoa > Chordata > Mammalia > Carnivora > Mustelidae > Mustela > Mustela nigripes. The sequence continues at coordinate 176,913,911 of NC_081558.1, forward strand.
ACCTATTTTGGGGCTCCTGGCTGGCTCAGGCAGTACTGTGAGCAACTCTTGATCTTGGGGTTCTGAGTTTGAGTTCTACTTTGGGTTTAGAGATTACTTAAACATAAAAGCTTAAAAAAAAAATAGAGCATAGGCGTACTCTGCATTATCTGAATGGTCACAATAAGACTGTAGTGCTTAAGGTATAATATCTGTGGTGTAACTTAAGAACCCTAAAGGTGTTCTTAATATATAAATTCTGTATTCATGAAAAGTTGGAGACAAAACGGCATCATAGAACACACAAAAATGAGAGTTTTATTTAGTACAACTAGAGAAAATTGGTGGAAGAACTGAGAAATTAATTGATGCATGATAGCCAAGATAGGCTGAACTCCAAAGTCCTACACCTTAACAGTTAATACCACACTCAGATCTCAAGTGGCAATACAATTTCAACAGAACAGTGTCATCTGTGATGTTAATGCCATTTGTTTCAACGCTATTTTTCAATTTTTTAAATCTTTATAGGGTTTGTAGATTTTAGAGTTGTGTAAAACGATATGTATAAAGAACTTTATACACTTCCTTTTTTAAAGATTTTATTTTTTATGAGAGAGAGCACAAGTGGGGAGAGGGGCAGAGGGATATGGAGAAGCAGACACCACCACCACCCCTCTCCCTGCCTGGGGCTGAGCAGGGAGCCCAGTGTGGGGCTTGATCCCAGGACGCTGGGATCTTGACCTGAGCTGAAGGCAGACACTTAACCCATTGAGCCACCCAGACGCCCCTATATACTGTACTATTTTAAAATAAATAAGGAAACACTGGAGCCTCAGAAAATATTTTTGCTCTTAAAAAAGAGGTTCTCATATTTCAAAAGTTTGAAGATATATTAGAGTGGAAAATATGCTTTGGTTTTCAATGGAAAAGAAATAGAAACAACCAGGCTTTCTGGCATCTTAGCTTAACAGAAATGCCAATTTAGCAAAATGAATATAACTGCCAAAAATATGAATTAACATGGGCAGTTGTCCTCTTCAGCCAGGCTCCCCCGCTGGCGGCTCCCTTGTCGACACTCTGCCTACTCAGGTCTCACTTTTCTATTTATCAACTCCTCTTAGATTATACTGGTTCACTACCATCTATTTTCTCTCTTGACTTTAGTACACAATATTAGCCTTTTACCTCAATCTCAGTTTCAGGTCGGAGAACTTTATAACTAGACCAAATATAATAACAAGTATGTAAATACTTAGAACAGTGCTTGCAATATTGTAATGGCTCAAAACACATTCACTTCCCTTAGAGATAATCTATTTTACTCTAAAAATCAGGCAACCAAGATTGACAAAGTAAGAGACCTATATAATGTCCCAGATAAAGTTAAAGGCAGAAGGAGCTCCAAATCATATTTAAAAAATAATAATAATAAATAAATAATAAAAAACACAACACTCTGGAGTAACTGGTAAGTTTATAGAGAATAAGATTTTTCTATAGTTTCTGCAAGTGCCACTTTAATATAATCTATTTTTTGACTGTCCTTGATGTGCTGAAGTACAATTTCTTTTTCTATTTTAAGACACTCTCATCTGCTGTTCTGCCCTTGGATATTCCTTGTAGGTTTGAAGTATCCTCTAGAAGACAATTATGGATTTATCCATTGGCATTCCAACCTTATTATTGAGCCTATTTCATTTTAAAATTTTCCCACACTGTATGCATGCCTAAGCATGCTCATAATATAGTGGATTCTCTATTTAATTTACATCTCTCAGTCCAATGCACAAGCTTTTGAAAATGATCTATTATTTCAATTCACTATGGAAAAACCTAGTATTGCAGCCTAAAATATGCCTTTATTGTTTTCAGATAAGAGCATACGAACAAGAAACTATATTCTTAAAAATCTAGATCACTTTGAAAAAAAAAAAATCACGTTCTCTAGTACAATTCTAGCTAATTATAGAGTGGGGACACTGGCAAGTTATTTAAAGGATATCCCAAACAATAAGCTGGGACACTTCATATACATTGTGGTATTGGGATTCCTCAACATGAATATTCAAATTTTGGTAAAGTTAACCAGGATGTAATTGTGTGTGTGTATGTCTGTGTGTGTGTGTGTGTGTGTGTGTGTGTGAAAGAGAGTGAGAATGAGAGAGAGAGAGACAGATCTCAAAACAAAAGGACCTAGCATGAAATACTAAGGGCTCAGATTTATCCTGTAGGCAATAGGGAGCCACTGAAGAATTTTTTTTTTTTTTTAAAGATTTTTATTTGAGAGAAAGAGGAAAAGAGAGAGAGAGCATGAGCAGGAGGGGCAGAGGGAGAGAGAGAATCTCAAGCAGACTCCATGCTGAGCACAGAGCCCAACTTAGGGTTCAATCTCACAACTCTGAGATCAGGACCTGAGCTGAAACCAGAGCTGGAAGCTTAACTGACTCTACCATCCAGGCACACCCTCTTCCTTTTTTTTAAAGACCACCGAAGAATTTTAAGCAGGGTAATGGAATAGGATTTTATTGTGGGAACAGTACTTCAGCAGCAATGTAGTGTGTGAATTGTGAAGTGTGAGGCAGGAGGTAGTAAGATGAATTGGGGAGAAAATTCAGCAGTACAGGTAGCCTTAACTAAGGCAACACCAATGGTATTAAGAGAAAACAATAAAAAAAGGTTAAGACTTGGTTATTAGCTAGAGGTGAGAGTGAAAAACAGAAAAGAGAAATTTTGAATGTGGCTTCCAGCTGTCCAGCTTTTTAAGGCCAGATGGACGGTGTTGCTTCTAAATAAAATGAAGAGGAGTATGCATGAGGAAAGATGGAAGACATTCACTCTGATGGCCATAATTTTCTCAAGAAACTAAGAGACAGGAGCATCTTCTGACAGAAAAGAGGAGGGTGTTTATATAGGACAGTTGTAGAAAATTGTGGAGGTTTGGAAAAGTCACTAATGGGAATGGAGAAAAAAGCTGGCCAAAGAATGGCCAAAGTGATTGAGCGGTGCAAAGGTCTTACAGGAGGCAGGGGAACATAAATCTGCTGTGAAATCAACCTGCACAGGTGTACGAATATGTAGTGACATCAGTCCGCACTCCTATTTGGTTTTCTTTTTTTCCAAACAATGCTCAGCCATCCAGGTATGACAGAGGTAGATGCAGGAACTAGTAGGCTGATTTAAATGTTAGATGCCATAGAATCCAAAAGTATGAGGAGATAATATCAGTGTCAGAAAAAAAGTTTTAAGGCATTCACCACAGGATTGAGGACAGATAAGGAAGAGACCGCAAGAGGAGTGGACAGCCTCCGAGGAAAGAAGGTTTAAAAACTACAGGTGTCAAGATCGGACTGCAGTGTTAATGAGTAAGAGACCTGAAAGGATAGAAGATACTGAGATTAACTTTTCCTAAGTAGAGAAATTCTAGATCTGTGCTATCTGATATGGTAGCCAAAAGCGACTGGTGGCTATTTATAGTTAAATTAATTAAAATATAAATTATGTTCCTCTGTTACACTAGCCACATTTAAAGTGCTAAGTAGCCAAACATGGCTAGCATATTCTTCATATTGCACATGGCAGATAAAACACTGCCATCATGTAGAAAGCTCGTGCTTCTAGCTAACACCAAGTTCTAGGAAATGTCCAAGAATGTGGGATACTGTATACAGTGAAGACAAAAGCCATTGAGAGAGTCAGTAAAAGAATCAGAAGGGTAGGATATTGGATGGGCTTTCCAGAAAAGTGTTGAATCCAGCCTTTGTCAGGAGTTCCAATGGAGAAAATATGAGCTAGACACTGAAGTCCTCAGTGAATGCAGAGGGTGTGACCAGATAGACGAACACATAAACTGATGTGCTTCCTGGCAGTGTATCCTGCAGCCCTTTAGGCCTACTGGAGTGTCCTTTACTTGCAAACATGTTTGACTGACTCAATCTGGACCTTACCCCAGAGTGATATTCCAGATCCTACTTAAACCTCTTCCGAACCATTCTCCTGGTTCACAATCACCTCTTGTGAAACTCCATCAACTTGCTTCACCCAACTCGATACTGTGGGGTATGAAGGGAATCTGGTTAACTCTGTATGGCCAGGTTAACAAGGCAGTTGAAAATAACATGGGCACAGCTATAGCGTCATACAGAATATTTAACAGAGATTATCTGTGCTAGAATATATGACAAAAGCAAACATTTCTTTTAATAAAACATGGGTAGTTTATATAGTCTGCTCTGTTTATTAAACACATTTATTATAATTAAGGACTTAAGCTGAGGTATTTTTATAATCAAGTCAAGAAGGATATCTACCTGTGGAAATGTGGTATGACTAGTTGGCTATTCATGGCTATGTCATATGGAACAATTTCCAGTAGCATTAGAGCTTATTGCCACCATCATGTCCCCTTTTCCTTTTTCTTAAGAGTTGCAGTTATGGGGCACTTGGTGGCTCTGTTAGCTGAGTGTCTGCTTTCATCTCAGGTCATGATCTCATGGTCCTGGGATCGAGTCCCACATTGGGCTCCCTACTTTGCGGAGAGCATGCTTTTCCCTTTTCTTCTGCCTGCTGCCGCCCCCTCCCCCCGGCTTGTGTGATCTCTTATGCTATCAAGTAGATGAATATTAAAAAAAAAAAAAAAAAGACTACTGTTTTTAAAAAAAGAGTTGCAGTTATGAACTACAAGCTCACACTATAACTTAGTAATTAAAAGCTGGAATATTCAGTCCCCTTTTCTATCACCAGTGCTAAGACCTCTTAACTTTGTCCATTCTTATTAATACCTTCAATGGTACTCCTATATGTTTTTAAGAACTAGGAAGAAGCTGGGTCCTGCTTCTTATTTTCCAATAAGCTATGTTTTTAGTCTCTGTTGATTCTGCTAGGTTATGCAGTTATTTGTGTGTAATAGGCTCTTCCATAGCAACATGCAGCAGAAAATTCCTTTGACAAGCCACAGCAAGCTTAATTGAGTCATGACGTATGCCATCAAATAGCTTCCAGTGAGGAAAAAAGTCCTTTTTCTAAGGTAGCATATGCTTTCACCCAGTTTCAACATGACTACATGATCTCACATGACTAAGGAAATAAATTACTTTCTTCATTTGTGAAAAGTTATAGAAAGGTATGGAGTTAATATTTGATTGAGCTAATTAAATTTTAAAGAAGTATATGCTTTGCCCAGCTTTCTTCCTCCTTAGATTTAGTGAAACCTATTTTTTAAAAATCTGAGCATTGAATTATAGGTCAATTTTTAAAATTTGTCTTTGTTTTCATTCTATTATTTAATCATTCCCTAATGAGAATCCCAAATCAATTCTTGTTAAATTTTCATCTTATTTTAAATGCCACACAATAAGTAATATTAATAGAAACTATTCTGTTAAGGTAGTATTTCTGATTCTCTCCCGTGACTTTGCAGCATGAAGCCATTCCAAATACTGACATGACTTTTAATGTTTTCAGGACAGATGCCATTAGGGCTTTCAGCACAAGTAGTAGGTTATCAGCAGACATTAGTTAATTTGTGAACCTTCATCTGAATATCCTTCAGATACCCATGGGATCTGGATGATATTGTAACCCAATGTCAGCCTGAAAAGTAACATCAGTAATGGGTACCATCCTTACTCCCCAGTGCAGCAATAAGGCAAGGAAAGGGAGATTGTAAACCATTGATTTGAACCATATAAATGGGTTGTGCTATCTGTTATATTTGTCCCCAAAGTCAAATTTACCTAACACATAATACAAGTAGTTCCATTCAACTGCATCAAAGGACTTCTTTGCATCTAATAAAACTGTTGCTATTGGTTCCAATTTTCTCTTTGTATTCCAAACAAGTTGCATCAGCCTATGCAGATCATCTGATGCTTATCTTTCAGGTATAAGGCCTTCTTGGATGAGGGCCCATTACATTTGTGATTACTTAGTCATGTAGCAAGTGTTCTGGTACCTATTATTTTATACCTACTCACATTGTATAAAAGGATATTTTTCACAACACTGCTAAGGGAGTAACATGCAATCTTGGATATGAGGCTATACGGATACATATAATAGGATAAAGGACTATAGGCCACCTTGATTTCAAACCACAGATAATATCAAATGCTTTAAAAATTCAGTATAAACCATTTAAATGCATTACATTTATTCATAGTCTATTTCTGAAACCAGTGGCTATTCAGCGCGCTGAAGGCAGAGAGAAGTTAATGTGTTGGTAAGCAACCTAAATTTTTATAAAGCTATTTTGAAAGTAACTCAATGCCACAGAAAGTAATATCAATTACTCTTTGCTTTTCAATTGACATTGCAAGGCTGCTCCAAATTTCTATTCTTCAGTTCAAAATCTGCAAAGAACAGGAAGGCACAGAGCACCTCCATCGGAGATTTCTGGGTATTGCACAAGAAATAGTTTAGAACACACTCTGAAATCCTGCAGTCCCCCCCCACCAAGTGTTGATTAGACCTTTGATGCTCTGTGACTAAAGAATTGCATACAAGTGAAAACCTGAGGGATGGAGAATAAGGACCAGCTGTAATCTTGGGGGTTCCTATAATCTCCATTTTGTGAGACAGCACAGTCTACGGAGAAGGTCCTGGACTGACTCCAGTTAGTTTTAATCTCAGCTCCACCCTTTACTTCCCAGTGTAGCCCTGGCAAGCTACAAACAGCACTGAGCTAGGGTTTTCTCATTCACAAAAGGCAGTTATAATACTCAAGTTGTTTTAAAGATCAAGAAAGACAACATATATATAAAGAAATTAACCAAATACTTAAGGCTCCATAAATGCCAGCTGTTTCATTATAATTAATGTCAACAATAAAGTAAGCTATATATGTATCTATATTTGCATTTTTCCGTAATCATAGGAAGGTCAAATCCAATGGCACATTGAGTATTCAGATTAGACTTCATGGCAGCACGTTGGAAAAATAATGACATTCAACAAAGTGCACTGTGAAAATTTACTTTGTGATTAACCTACACAGAATAAACGCACTTTTTAACTACAGTATCTGAAGACAAGGTTTTATTTATTTTTATTTTTTTAGAGATTCTATTTATTTATTTGAGAGAGAGAGTGAGAGAGAGAGAGAGAGATAGTGAGAAGACAGCATGAGCAGGGAGAAGAGGGAGAAGCAAGCACCCACTAAGCAGAGAGCCTGACATGGGACTTGATCCCAGGACCCTGGGATCATGACCTGAGCTGGAAGCAGATAACTTAACCCACTGAGCCACCCAGGCGTCCCATGAAGGCAAGGTTTTTCAACTGAATAAATAAGCCAACAAATACAAACTTAAAGTAAATTAAAAAATACATTTTCCAGAATCTTTAATTTTCTGTCTTAATCCAAAATATTTCATTGAGTCCAAGAGATCCAGCTTTTTCTTTCCCAACTATAAGAAACTGGCTATATATGCTTGGGGGGGGGGGTAAAAAAAAACCAGTCCAGGAGATGAGTCTCTAGTTTAAATATGCAGAATATAGTAAACAAATTCAAAAGGATTCAGCTTCAGCAGAATTTTCTATTTCTTTAGTTTTTTTTTAAGTTAATTTTCAAATAGATAACTATTTTTTGAAGTGTGCTGCATAGTTTTTCTTAATAGTTGGTAAAGTACCTTTGGACTCTAAGTGAAGCAATTTCTAGAGGAAAAAACATGATCCAAACCTGAAGCTAAAACCCTAAGTACATAAACAAAAATGTACACAATATTCCAGGATATATGTAAACAGGGAGAGCCATACAGTAAATGGTATTGGGTTTTGGTAATAGTATAATCCACTCTCATTAAGCATCTCCCTCTTGTGCATTAATACGTGACATCATACTCTCATATAACATTTCATAACGGAGTGAAATAAAAAGCCCCTCCAGATTGCAACTGTAAGATAATCAGATTCTGTAGTGCTCATTATGACTGCAATTATGTAACAAAACTCTCCAAATATAGTTCAGTTATTGCAGTTATTAATCATTCTGGTTTTGTTTCAAGTACTTGCTTTATAGCCTGCTGGATAGACTCCATTATTCTACAAGCTGAATGTCGAAAGTCAAACTTGTGCATGTGAATCTGCTGTTCTAACAGCCTTTCAACACAATTTACCCTTTCAATTTGTATTTGTGAATACAAAAAAAGTGGAGAAATAAAGCTGGTGTCAATAGAGTCACTGACCTTTGCAGTAAACAGAAGATAGACCTTAGTGGAAAACAATGTGGCAAATAAGAAACCTATTTTCTAGAACTCAAAATAGTGCCGTTTAAGAAGTTAGTCTCAGAATACTAATCAGTTCTTACAGAAAAATGTGGGGGGTGGATTCTGAAAGAATCCGTATATTTGATAAGGTGAAAAATTATAACAGGGACAGCCAAATGTGCATTTTTAAAGGTTCAAAACACCAACATCATGGATACAATGTATCCCTAAACATAGTATGCATAAAACCACATATTCTGATTAATTTAACTACAAAATGCCAACTAAAGGCAGATTTATTATTCAGAACAAACACCATCTGCAACACCTGAAAACAGTGCTATAGATACACTTCTAGGAAAAAAAATACAACTGGAAAATCCTCAAGCCTAGATTCTGAGATGCCAAGTATTAAGTAAACAGGATTCCAAACAGACCCAGGGAAAATGACTCCACATTTATTTAAATGTTAACACCTCAAGAACCCAGAAATATAAATATAATAATACACTGTCATGACTTACAAAATGCATATCACCAATTTCATATAATCCATGATTTCTTCAATTTGGCTACATACATTGGGCCCCAGGCTTTACCCTTCTCTGGAATCACTAAGAGTCCACAGTCCTGGCCAGTGGGAGCAAATGTGAAATCTTGGGAGCAAGTCCTTGCCATTTCCTTAATGTCCACAGGCATGATGTTCGTGTAGGAGTTTAAAATTTCACTGATGACATCTTGATTTTCTGCCTTGGAAAGTGTGCATGTAGAGTACACAAGCAACCCTCCAGGGCGTAAGGCCTTAATTGCAGACCTGTGTGTAATCAGAAAAATGGAGAAGTTTGGTTAGATTTAGGAAAAGGAAAATATAAGGTCAGAGGGCAAGGAAGCTTATACTTGAAAATAACTTTACTGTGACTTAGGCTGCAATAACTGTGGGTGTTTTCTAGCCTTACAACTATTTCTTTCTAATGTGACTTGAAACAATCAACATTGAAGTCAACAATGACTTCAATCAACATGGGAAAAACAGAGAATGTGTTTGGCTGGTTCTTTTTTGTTTGTTTGTTAAGGCTAGGAGGATGAGGGTGGAACATGATTAATGGGTTTGTCTTTGAATATACTGAGTGGTCCTAATGAGTAGGTGGGAAGAACACCTGAACTTCAGGAAAGCAGCTAAGGTTCAGTGATAGCTAAAGTCATGGGCGTAAATAGGATTTCCCTGGAAAAGAGCAAGGAAATATGGACTAAAGGAAGACACTAAGAGAATACCTACATTTAAAGGGAGACAAAACTCAGGAAGTAATGAGGGCTTCACCTGATGAAAGTGTAGCTTTAGGAAAAGATGGAAAGAAAGGTATTTTTGTTTGTCTGTTTTGGCTTTTTTTGTTGATGTTGTTGCTGTTGTTGTTTTTGAGGAAGACTTGAACATATTTGTAAATGCAGATCCAGGAGAAGAACAAATCTAGGACTTTAGACAGCAAATGGAAGAGTGAGCTTCATAACAGATGGGGTTCCAGCACTTCATCTGAAACAACATGGAAGCATGAAGAGGGAACTAGGATGTTTTAAGGTAAATAAAGTTCATGATAGAAAGAAAGCCTTGATAATAAGAGTGGAGTGGGAGACAAGGTAATCTACTGAGAGAAAAAACAATAAGTTTTAGTCCTGCTGGTGTGGTGATAACCCCTAAACAATTACTACTCAAGGTTTTTGTTTAAAGAGTCCATATTCTAAAACCTCTACTGGACTTAAGTATACAGCCAATCCCATGTCTCATCTTTGTATTTTAACAATCTAGAGCACATGCCAGTAACAGATATTTATAATGAAGATACACATTATCAAAATAAGTTCAAATTCTATTCCCTATGTCCAATTACTAAAGGATTGAGGAATCCTAATTTAAGACAAACAAACTGACAAAAAAAAAAAAGAGACAAACCGATGAAAAACTTTTCGTTCCTCAAATATCCTCAGACACCCTGAAACACAAGGTGAAAAATACATACATATATTTTTAAGTATCAACTCAAAATAAAAAGTAAATAGGATAGACTTATTAACTGGTAACAGATTTCAACATATTTCTGAAAGATAATATGCAGATGGAGGAGTAGTAGCAGATCAAGAGAGAGGAGAGAGCCTCTCACGGCGAGGACAACAGCCACAGGGAGCATAATTTGACCTGGGGACTACAGAGTTTGGGAACTGGAAATGCCAGCTATAATGTGATGGGAGTAAAAAGTGAAAACAAGGATATTAATTCAGAGCATATATAAGAAACCATGGATTCCATACACCCATGTATGGCAAGTCAGGCAGCCAGGTAAAAAGTCTGGAAGGTTTTTATCTAAGAAAGTTGAATAAATTATCTGAGTAGACCTAAGTCAGCCACTGCCAGCATTTGCCCCTGAAACCAAAGTCCTCCACATTCTCCCTTGAAAGGAGCCTCTGGGGTAACTGCCAGCTCATCATAAAGTGACATCATTGGGCAAAAAAATCCCACCTTTAAACTTCTAAAATAAAACTCCTAGTATTTTACTGCCCCATTAAATAAAAATGTACAACCAAGGACTGTCAGATAATTTTGGGTGATAAATGCTTAAGAAATGTATAACAGTAAAAACAAACAAAAAAATCTTTAAAAACAACACAACAACAAAAACTCCTTGCCATCATGAAGCTACCATTCTAGCTCGGGGACAGAGAATATATAAAATAATAATAATAATAATAGTAATGACAGTAAGTTAGTCATGAGCTAAATTGTGTCCCTTCCCTCCAAATTCATTTGCTGAAATCCTAACCCCCAAGAGTTCAAAATCTAATAGTATTTGGAAAATAGATCTCTAAAGAGGCAATTAAGTTAAAACAGGCTGGGTCCTACTCTAACATAACTGGTGTGTCCTTATAAGAAGAGGAAATTTGGTCACGGAGTTATAGAGGGAAGACCATAAGACGACGCAGGGAGACGACAGATATCTACCAGCCAACCAGAGAGGCCTGAAGAAACCAACCCTGGCGATCTTGCTCACAGACTTCTAACCTCCAGAACTGTGAGAAAATAACTTCTGTCATTTAAGCCACTCTGTCTATGGCAATTTATGGTAGTCCTAGAAAACTAGTACAAAGTATATATACACCAAAGGACAACTTGTGTGTGTGTGTAAACACATACATAATACACACACGTATGTATGTATGTTTGTATATTTTTCCCCTATCAGACAATCCTCCCCTCAATTCTCTGAAAACACTGACTGCAAGTCCAACAATTTACCTCAATTCTGATGCTATTCACCTGGAGTTAGTATCAGATTCCAAGGTTAAGGGCTAAGGCTGCCCTTCAGATGCCAACTGGAAGTCTAGGCCTCTGGTACTTCTGACTGACCTGCCATAAATTAAGGGTTCCTACAACCCCTGTCCTTGGTTTCAGCAATTTTCTAAAATGGCTCAAAGAACTCAGGAAAAGAGTTTACTTATTAGATTACTGATACAATTCAGGATTAGCCAGATGGAATGCATAAAACAAAGTATGGGAAAAGGGGTGCAGACCTGCTGTGTCCTTTCCGGGCATGCCACCCTCCCAGTACCTCCTCACCAGCACCTCCTCGCCAACCTGGGAGCTCTCCATATCCCTTCAGTGAGGGTTTTTTATGGAGGCTTCATTAAGTAGGCATAATGATTAAAACATAAGCCATTGGTGTTTTCACTCAATCTCTCTGGAGGGGGTTCTGAAAGCTCCAATCCTCTAGTCATATGGTTGGTTCCCTTGACACCCTTAGAGGCTTTCCAAAAGCCATCTCACTGACATAAACTAAAGTGTGGTTGACAAAAGCTTTTATCAATAACAAACGCTGCTCCTTTCATACTAACAAAAAGCAAGTATTATAATAAAACATGTTTCCATCCCTCTTACCACTTAGGTAATTATTAGGGTTTTAGGAACTCTGGCCTGGATCCAGTAACAAAGACCAAATATATCTTTATAATATCATAGTTTATATATTTTTTATTTACTAATAGGTTTATGAAGAAAATTAAATCAAGATAGCAGGATTAGAAGAGCTTGGATGGGAGCAGGAGGAAGATTACAATTTTACATGGGGTAGTTTGAATAGGATGACATTCAGGAAATGACATTTGAACAAAGACCTGGGGAGGTAAGGAAGTGGCCATGCAGATGTTGGAGGCAAGAGCATTCCACACAAAAGAAATAACCAGTGCAATAACCCTGAGGCACATTCGAGGAAAAAAGAGCCAGTGTGTCTGGAGCAAAGTGAGCTACGGGGTGGAAGAATGAGATGAGATCAGAAAGTTAAAAGGAAGGGGTATAGAAGGTCTCATATTAACACTGTAAACATGTCAATTTTATTATGAATGAAAAACATCCATACTTAGATACATTATTATTAAACCTTAGAACTTCAAGAACCAAAGATGCTAAAAGCCTTCGGAAAGAAAAATGGGTCACCAATAAGGCTCCAGGAAACAGACTGGCATCAATGGCATAGCTCACTTGAAATCCTGGGAAAAAGGCAATTTAAAGTTGATGCTATTTACTGCCAAACTGTCAAATAAATATATAGGAGAAATACGGAAACGTTCAGATATCTGATGACTCAGAAATGTTACCTCTAGCAAAATGAGAAGGTAAATCAAGAAAGGGGAGAAATGTGATACTGAATTTCGTAAATGCAACATAGGAAAGCAGTGGAGGGAGTGAAATCCCAGAATGATAACTACTCAGGAGCCCCAGAGGGTAACTACTCCAGGTTAGAATGAGGGAGATATTTAGAAGGAAGTGAGAAGGGACAGAAGAGATGAAATGACTGAAAAGTGAGAAAACCTTGAAGATTTGGTATATGCAACTGGGCTGGGGCTGGGGGAAGGGAGAAAAAGAGGAGAGAAAGGGATTTTCCCACCAAATGTGACTGTACGAACATTTTCCTTCTAGCACTCGATCGTTAACACTGAACCAATAGAAAAGGAAATGCAATTCTAAGGTTATCCGTCCATTCTGCAGCGAACAGTATTTACAGATTTAAATATATACTCATTATTGGTCTTCAGTGTTCAGAAACATTCCACCAGACTGACCTTAGTAATGCTTCAGAACATATCTGTACATCTCAGAAAGAAAACTGTGGACCAGACAGGAGAGGTGCAGTTGTCAATCACCGGGAAGTGGGGAGGGAGAAATGGAAGGCGGGGTGGGCCTACAGATATTCTTACATCACAAAAAGAGAAACTAAGAGATAGTGGCCTCACTATTTCAAAAAGAATAAAGTCGGAAATGTGTTCAGAGACCCTTCCGCTAACAGAATAAGAAGTGTAAATCTAAGCATGCAATGCTAAATCTCTGAACTGAATGAGGGAGAGACTGAGAACAGGGTACTAAGAACTCAGGGTGCAGACACTGTTGTTAACTTTTGGGTTTCTTTTACACTTAAGGGATTAACTCTCTAGAAAACTTATTGCCTGAGGTTCCAAATGACTAAAATTTAAAGGTATTCAGAATTTCTCATGTATTCATTTATTGTAAAAAATATTTGGGGAAGTGCCTACCACCAAAAGCCGACTTAACCTTCAGTGTTTGTTGGCAATCTCTAAAAAAATGTTTTGTTTATATGTATCTTACTTTTCACCGTTCCCTAAATATTGCCCCACAAAAAGAAAAAAAGGCTCCTATCTAAACAGCAGAGATGTGAACCATTCATGGGTTCACATTTGTGACTAGCCTGTGGTAGGAAGAATAATGGCCCCCCCAAATTTGGCCATATCCTGATCCCCAGTACCTTTAAACATGTCACATTACATGGCAAAAGGGTATTTGAAGAAGTGATTAAATTAAGGAACCTGAGATAGGAACACTAAATTGGATTATCTGGGTATGCCCAATATAACCCCACAGATCCCTACATACAAATCAAAAAGTGAGACAGGAGAGTCAGAGAAAGAGGTGATGACTGAAGCTAAGGCAAGAGTGACAGGACTGTTGGCCAAAGACCAAAGGCAAGGAATCTGAACTGCTTCTGAAAATCAGTTTAGGTAAGGAAACAATTCTCCATCTTAATCCCTTTGGGCTGCTATAACAAAAACACCATGGACTGAGGGGCATGAACAATAAACATTTATTTCTCACAGTTCTGAAGGCTGGAAAGTCCAAGATCAAGGTACCAGCAGGTTTGGTGCCTGGTGAGGACCCGCTGCCTGGTCCACTGATGGCCTTTGTGTCCCCACATGGCAGAAGGGGTGAGGGAACTCTCTGGGTTTTCTTTTATAAGGGCACTAATTCCATTCATGAGGACTCAACCCTAATCACCTAATCACCCCCAAAGGCCTACCACCTAAAACCACCATCTTTGCAAAGAGGATTTTAACATAAATTTTGGGAGGATACAAATATTCAGTCTATAGCCCCCATCTAGAGCATCCAGAAGGAACTGCGCTCTGCCAGGACCTTAATTTTGAACTTAGAACCTCCAGAAGTGTAAGATAAATAAACTTGTGCTACTTTAAGCCACTAACTTTGTTGTAACTTATTATAGCAGCAATAGGAAATTAATACACAACTGGGATGGTTTTTTTATTTACACCTAACATACTAAGGCATCAGAAGATTTTGCTAAAATTGTGTAAATTACAACTACACTCATTTCGGATTATAGCAATGGGTACAAAATATTCTTTTTTTTTTTTTTTTAAGATTTTATTTACTTATTTGACAGAGATCACAAGTAGGCAGAAAGGCAGGCAGAGAGTGAGAGGGGGAAGCGGGCTCCCCGCTGAGCAGAGAGCCCAATGCGAGGCTAGATCCCAAGACCCAGAGATCATGACCTGAACCGAAGGTAGAGGCTTTTTTTTTTTTTTTAAGATTTTATTTATTTATTTGACAGATAGAGATCAGAAGTAGGCAGAGAGGCAGGTAGAGAGAGGAGGGGAGGAAGCAGGCTCCCTGCTGAGCAGAGAGCCAGATGCGGGGCTTGATCCCAGGACCATGAGTTTATGACCTGAGCCTAAGGCAGAGGCTTTAACCCACTGAGCCACCCAGGCGCCCCCCGAAGGTAGAGGCTTTAACCCACTGAGCCACCCAGGCATCTGGGTACAGAATATTCCTTGAAAAACTGTGATTACTGTGTAGGGGATGTATGCAGTTTGAATACAGCTTTTTTAAATCCCCGCTAAAAGGACTTATTTTGCTCTTACTTCCACAGGTAGCAAAGCCAATACCTAATCAAATAAATACGATTCTTTCCTATTACAGTTACACAAAAGTACACAGAAGGCTCATCATTTACAAACAATATGTTCCTGGCTTGATGGAAATTAAATTAATTTTTATGTTTTGGCTAATTCTCCTGGTTTGTTTTTATTCCAACATTCATAATTTATGTTTCTAAAATTAGGTTGGTATAACTTAACTGGTCACATTAATTTCTAAACAAGAAAATTGTATGTGGCAACACAAAGGCTTTGTTACTCACTGGGTTAATCTCAACACCCTAGCACAAAAATGTTAGGGATTCCTAACAAATGGTGGTTGTTTGCTGCTGGTGATTGTTGTTTAAACACCATTTTTTTTGTCCTTTTGCTTATAGCAGTTATAGATTTGAAAAATACCATAATTTGGGGGCACCTGGGTGGCTCAGATGGTTGGGCATCTGCCTTTGGCTCAGGTCAAAAGCTCCAGGTCCTGGGATTGAGCCCCACATCGGGCTCTCAGTTCAGCAGGGAGTTTGCTTCTCCTCCTCCCTCTGCCTGTGCTCTCTCTCTCAAATGAATGAATAAATTCTTTAAAAAATAAATATCAAAATTTTGTATTCATAGATCAAGGAAAACAGGCATGTGAAGTACTCCTAGGGTTCTGAGAATTATTAGAAAGTATAAAGATATCTTTCTAATTATCTTTTATCAATGCATATAATAGTTTCTTTAGTTTTGACACATAAATGGCAACAGGTAACTTAGTTTTAGTTAAGGCTAGAGTGTTTATAGATTAGTTCAATGATTTAAAAACCAATACTTCTAGCATTGGCATTCCAATAAAGTAAAAGATAATTTAGTATGTGTTTTATAATATTAAGTGAAAATTAATACATTTCTAAAATATAAGTACATAAATATACACTACTTTACCTACTAGTAGTAGGTAAACTACTAGACACTACTAGTAGTGTCTAGGATAAATCATCTGCTTCTATAATTCATGCATACTTTGAAACAGCCCATAAGAATGAAGTAATTATTATTTCATCTGAATCACAAAAAGACTGTATATATATGTAATATGTAATATAATATGAATATATATATATATATATATATATATATATATTTTAGAACAGTTAGGTAGGAGGATGTGAGAAGGGTGTGATGCTTCAGGACAGAAGTGATTATAATCAGAATAAAGATACCACTTAATAGGTCTTAACAAGCCCAGTAAGAAATTTAAAATTCTGGAAAGGGAAAAAAAAATTAGAAGCCAGAGAGACTTGAATAATACAAAGGAAGGTGGAAAAGTTGTGGTATTGACCATATAAAAATATAAGTCGGGATTAGAAAAGAAAAATAAGATGCAATGGATCTGAGGTCTGGTAGAAGGCAAAAAGGGTTCTCTCTATATTTATGTAAATTTCTCTATTATGCAAATTTCTTCTTCTTTTTTTTTAATAGGAAAGAAAACTACATAACTAAGCAACATCCATTTGGCATAATGGTATCCTCTGCTAACTTTCTCCAAATGACTTGGAGAAAGTCATTGGCTTCTCAATAACTATAAATTTCATAGTTTAACAAGAACCTGAGTTATAGGATTATTTTCACCTATGCTATAACCTACCTATACTACATGAAATTACTACAAACCAAGTTGTATTAAGACTGGCATTATTTGTCACTGAATTGTAACAGATGCTAGAGAGATGGTCAGTCAGCAAAGCATTCTAATCATACTTGCCAGCAGAAGGCAGAAAAAGATGTCACGACTAACTACAATAGATAGAGCAAAAGTATTCATTTGATCAGATTAGGTGGTAATACCTTAAACTGAAGTAGAAATTATTAGACATTATCTTGTATTTTATATATAATATATATATTTTATTTATTATTGAATTCACTATAACGCAGAACCAGGGGAAGTACTTCTATAAAGGAGGCAGATTTGTCACTTAACACCATCCTTGTATCATTAACTGAAACATATATTCCCCTCAGAAACCCCTTACCCAAGTCGGAGGATTAACCCTACTTTAAATTTGAAATAAGATTCTATCTCACAACATGCTGTAGGAAATAAAGCTGGTATTGATTAGCAGTACAGCATAAAATAAAGTGGGAAATGCTTTTACCTCAAGGATTCCTAACAGAAAAAGAATGATGACTTTCTTTGCCACAGAACTTACACTGGATAGCCTGTTGCTTTATGGTAGAAACTGGCCATACAAATTTCTCCAAATCTTTGGTTGTCTTTCAGTGATATTATAGAATAGGCTGAAATGCATTTTGTGCTTGAACCACCTTAAACACAAAATAAACATATTCTATTTTTTTAAAAGATTTTATTTACTTACGAGAGATGGTAAGAGAGGGAACATAAGCTCGGGGGAGCTGGAGAGGGAGAAGCAGGCTCCCAGCTGAGCAGGAAGCCTGATGAGGGGCTGGATCCCAAGACGCTGGGATAATGACCTGAGCTGAAGTCAGTCGCTTAATGACTGAATCACCCAGGTACCCCAATTAAACATACTCTTAAAAAAGAAACCATTAAATAGAATAAATTAAAATTTCCCATTTACAAACAGAAAACCTTAGTGGATTTCGGACAGTTCACAGAGTCGACTGCAATAAGACTTCAGTTCTATTATCTCTTACATGTCTTTGTAAAATCCAAAAGCTCTGCAACCTAGTTTTTTTTTTTCTTAAGTCTGTGGCAGACTCACTGGCCTCAAAATCTGACCTAAATTGATGTGAGGTTATTTATGGTCAAGACTTAGCCCATGTGAGGTAACTATTCAGAGGTTGAAATGACAGAGGTTGGATGACAGGTTGCTGCCTCAGACCCTACTGGGGGAAGTATACCAAATATCTACTACAGTACCTTTAAGAAAAAAGAAAAAAAAAAAACTGAAACATATCTGGCCTCAAACATTCTGAATAAGATTATGGACTGGTATTTTAGCTTCAAATGAGTTACAGTGCAAACGACATAAACTTGATCTTGTCTTGTATCTACATGATAAACTAGTCACATAATTAACTGATGAAAGCTTAATTACTTTTAAAAGTAAACCATTTAAATCTTAACTTTAAAAAGCACCAGATAGGTAAATCCGCAGTCTGTTTGCAGGAGTCCGTCAGGGTACTCCTATTCTAGTACAGAGTCAGCAAAAAATACTGGATTATTTTGTGTTCTTTCAATGGACCGAGGATTCCACCTTCTTCCCCCCAAAAAGTGTTTTGAGACTCGTATGTTTGTATTTTTAATTTATTTATTTTGTATGTGTTAAAGAATACTTTGTATAATCAATAATAAAGCCTCTTTTTAAAGGAGTGTGTCATTCTGTTCAGTGCTTTTCCCTGAATTGCTCCACCCTTAAAAGATCTGCTCAAAGAAAAACAAAGAATTAAGCCCCAAGAGCCATTTAAGGTACCAGCTTAGAAATAAGAAGTTGCTGGCACTCCCAGCACAAGAAGGGAGACCACCTTTCCATGTCCAACCTGGTCCACATAGTTTACCAGCTATCAATAAGTAAAGTATAATCGTTGAGGGGGAAAAAAATGATTACCTGGCCTTAATACCTTGAAGGATAAAAGTATTACCACCTTAATGAAAACAAGTTCAAGGACTTTAAAAAACTAGAAAAAGGAAAAAAAAAAAAAAACCCTAAAACTAAAACTAAAACTAAAACATCTTGAAACCCTGGTAACTATCAAGGTTCCAAACTAAAGGTATTTCAAACTTAACCAAAATTGATAACATGATGCAGGGTGTCCTGTTGTTCCTAAGGTAAATCTCTGAATCTCAGAAAATGTTATTTAAATAGCTTCTAAAACAACCTAACACATTCTAAAAATATAAATTCCATTTTTCTGGTATATTCTTCTGATCCTTGATTAGTAATGTGGCATTCTGTTGGGAGGGTCAGTGTTAATTAGATCACTAATTTTAACTGTTTTCTATATTTAAAAAGATTGAACAAAACTGCAAAAGAAAACAATCAGCACAGCAATAGTGCCATCTTTTGACCAAAACAGAAAGTGATTCTTTCCCCCTTTAATTCCTCATGATTTACTTACATATCAGGAGATAAATAACATCTTTTTTTTTTTTTTAACTTTTTTAAAGATTTTATTTATTTCACAGACAGAGATCACAGGTCAGACAGAGATCACAAATAGCCAGAAAGGCAGGCAGAGAGAGAGGGGGAAGCAGGCTCCCTGCCGAGCAGAGAGCCCGATGAGGGGCTCGATCCCAGGACCCTTGGATCATGACCTGAGCTGAAGGCAGAGGCTTTAACCCACTGAGCCACCTAGGCATCCCTAAACAACATCTTTTTATGTCTTCCTTGTAACATGTTTGAAGTTACAGTCACTGCCCCTCCTACAACAATTTCTGGTGCAGAAGTAAAGCAATCATAGATGTCTACACTTTTGAAAAATTAAGATTACAGCTAACTATCACTTGTTAGTGATTAATATATTTATTCTTCATCTTTCCTAAAGTCCCTTCTAGCAACATTAAAGCATTAAGGCAATAGCTTCCTTTTCTTCAGATGTAAATATGGAGAAGCAATCAAGTGAAACAGACTTAAAGATTCCTTCATTGCCACAGTATTCTCAATCTTGTTCCCTTCATCTTAGAAACTCTAGTATTAAACATTTTTTTAAAAGCCAACTGAGACTATAGTAACATGAAAAAATTTAAAGTGGGCAGAAAAGCATCAATCCTGCAATTGGTCCCTTGTAACCATTTAATATTCAATTAGTATTTCAAAGGTTTTATATATAAGGCTACTTCATAAGGTTACTTTCAAGTTACATAGAAAAGAAAAACATTTCTATAATTAATGTGAAAGACGTATGAAAAGTACTGGCAGTCTTTGTATCTTAACTACTCAAATGACAAACTAAATCCCCAAATGAAAAGGTTAAATGCCTCCGGAGAACACTGCACACACAGCACATGTTCTCCCAGGAAGAAATTTTTACTTTTTCTTTCAAATAAAATAGAAGACTCCTGTTTCAACAGGAATATGGATTTGGTCCAGGAATCAAATGAGATGCGATTCCTATATTAGCCAGGTGAAGGACAAGCTATCAGTCTAATTAGTCATATTATCTTATGTTTATTTGGTACTTAATTTAAAGAGCACCTCACACATGGAGTCTTAATAAAACCTTATGAGGTGAAGAGGGTAAATAGTCTGACCCAATTTATCAAATGGACGGTGGTCACAAAGACTCAGTGACTTACTCAAAGTTACAAAGCTAATTAATGCAGCTTTGTATACCAGGAAAAGGACTGCAAGCTTTACCACTGCTATATATCCTGAAGCAATGTTACCACTGCTAAAATAGGTATGGAATTTAGGCCAAGAATAAAGAGGATGCCACATGCATACATTTAATCATCCCAACTGTCCCAAACACGGAAGGTATGGAGTAACTATATACTTACAGGCTCTTTTAACGTAAAGAAACTGAAGAATTACTAGGTCTGACACTATGACCTGAGAATCTTGGCTACCTGCTCCCTTTATGGCATACACAATCTTCATCTGTTCCAATGATAGAGCATTTATGATGAGGTAAATGAAAGCAAATACCCCATGCTGAGACATAATTTGAACCTCTTCACCACAGACTGACATCTAAATCATAGTTTTAAAGAATTTAAACAAACTACACTTGACTGTTAGAACCTCCGAGAACCTCCATTAAAATTCCAAATAATTTGGAGTAATTTGGTAATTATTCCAAACTCCAAATCATCTGGCAATTCATTTAACCGAATTCTGAGTATTGTTTGAGTAAAATGAGTATAAAACCAGCCCAAAAGTTTCATCTTCAGCCCTCATCTAACTATACTATTTGATTCTTTCATCCTCAACCTCAAGAAACATTCTCCCACTGTGGTTTCTGGACACTACTCTTCCTTTGTTCACACCTCCTTCTCTGAAGTTCCCCTTTAGCCTCCTTAACCACCTTTCCTCTTCCTCCTATCCATTAAATATCAGTCTATCAGTCTTCCCAAGAATTTTATCCTTAGGGTTTTTTTTTTTTTTTTTCCTTTAAGATTTTATTTTTAGGGGCACCTGGGTGGCTCAGTGGGTTAAAGCCGCTGCCTTCGGCTCAGGTCATGATTCCAGGGTCCTGGGATCAAGCCCCGCATAGGGCTCTCTGCTCAGCAGGGAGCCTGCTTCCTCCTCTCTCTCTGCCTGCCTCTCTGCCTACTTGTGATTTCTGTCAAATAAATAAATAAATAAATCTTTTTAAAAAATTTATTTTTAAGTAATCTCTCCACCCAACATGGAACTCAAATCTACAACTCTGAGCTCAAGAGTTGTATGCTACACCAAATGAGCCAGCTAGGTCCCCTCCTTGGTTTATTTTTTCTTCCTAAAGTTGGGTGTTTTACATGTTATCTCACTCAAGTTTTCAAACATTAGTTATTATTCCCACTTTGCAGATGAGAAAACCAAGGCAAGAGAGTTAAGCAACTACTACAAGGCCACTCAGGAAATATACAAACCAAGAATCAAATTCAGACAGTAGAGCTCTACAGCTCATGCTGTTATTCAAGGTGTTATCCTTGACACTTTCTTCTCCTTCCCACTCCAGAGCAAATACATCACCAAGTTCTACTAATTCCCCATTGAAATTATCTTGCCAATCTAACCACATGTCCTTATTTCCCTATCATTTATTTCCTTAATGCCTTTGTTACCTAATCTTGACTATTGTAAAATTTTTCAAATTGGTTTTCTTGCTAAAGGATTTTCTTGTAAATCTCCTTTGCATCTTCCAGTGTTATCCGATCAAGGGATTTCCAATTTTTGATAAACACTTCTAATTTTTCCTCAATACCAGTTCTCAATTCCTTCTGTAGTAATGTGATTTTTAATGGTATATAGCTAAGGCTAATTTCCTAAACTGCCTTTCACCAAAGGTAGTCATATAACTAAGTCTAACCATGAGATGTGAGTGGAAGTAATATAAGGTATGTTCTTTTGTCCCTTCCTACTAGTTGCAATGCAGAATAAACACAAGAGCTGGAATAGCCACCCTGGACCATGAGGTGGAAGAAAGTTGGGGACTGGGTCCCTGATGATTGTGGAGTCTGGCAATCAAATGGTTGCCAGAACCCTGAGAAACCTAGTCAGGCTTTTACTTATTTAAGTCACTATTTTGAGTCTATTTCTTTCTGTTATATTAGAACAAAAATTATCTTCACTTAAACTGAATTGGCACCAAATGTGGACTTGCTTTAGCAGAATCTAAAATGTGGAACTGGCTTAGTAAGCCGGCAATGGAGAGAATATTCAAACAAATCACTACTGGCTACAAAGCCCAAGTGTTAATTTTATGTGTCAACTTGACTCGGCGGTTATGCCTAGATATTTGGTTAAGCAGTATTCTGGATGTTTCTTTGGTGGTATTTTTGGATAAAATTAAATTTAAATCAGTGAACTTTGAGTAAAGCAGAATGCACTCCATAATGTGTTTGGGTCTCATCCAGTCAGTCACAGCTGAAGGCCTGAATAGAAGACTGACCTCCCTTGAACAGAATTCTATCAGCTGGTATTATTCAGACTTGAACCACGGCATCAAATCTTCTCTGGATCTCCAGTGTGCTCACTCATCCTACAGAATTTGAATTTGCCAGCCTCCATAATCGTGTGAGCCAATTTCTTTAAAAAATAAAAAAAATAAAAATTAAAAAAAAAATCCCTCTTTCTGTATATATGCACACATCCTATGTTTTTCTGGAGAACCCAGATTAATATAGCCAGTAACCCTTATTATGGCATGGGATATAATTTAATAAAATCATTGTTTTATGATATCTTGGAAGACAGACCACATGCTACCCAAAGCTTATATAACTCAAAGGTGACCAGAAGAAAATCTCACAATGTTAGTGCGTGTTAATGTGAGAAGGCTCAGAAAAGATCTTTGGATTTGGAAGACAAGATGGAAGGAATACAAGTCTGCTAAAGAAGGCCCTCAACCTGTGGATTATAATCTAAATCAACCAAAAATTCAGTAATTTGAGCCTTGTTAGGGTTGAAAAAGTCAAGATTCTGATAAAAAGGTTTCCCTGAGGAGGCTGCTCTAACAGAGAGGAGGCTGCTCTAACAGTGGCCTCAAGGCTTCTTCAAGCACTTCTGAGTAAATGTTCTTATCCAGAGAGCAAGATTTAGTCCCAAAATAATGATTTCTTTCACACCTCATGAATACATTTCAAAAATGTTATGCTGAGAGAAAAAGTTCCATATAAAGAAAGAATGCATGTTGTTTGATTACATTTTCATAGTTTGAGAACAGGCAAAGCTAATCTATAGTGAGAGAAGTCAGAACAGTGGTTGCCTTTGATGAGGGAAGCTAATGGATTCTAAGGAAGCATCAGAAATCTTCCTGGCATGTTAGAAATGTTCTATATTTTGATAGGGTTATGGGTTACACATGCCTCTGTAACTGTCAAAATTCCCTGAAATGAACCTATCACCTCGTGTACACCCATGTCGTTGTAGATCCAGTGGCTCAACTTGCAGGTGGGGTGGGATAGCTCCTCCAGCAATCATGGGATCTTCCCTCAGCTTCTCTGAATTCTAGACCACGTTCCTATGCAGCTCCATCTCCAAACGTGCCAGCTATTCTGCAGACCATCCACATCATTAAGATCAGATGCTTGGGGTGACAGGAGACCTTTACAGTTTCTGGTGATAGAAAGATGTGGTTCTTCTGTCCTTCTGGGTTGTGGTGTGTCTTTGTTCTCCCCCACCTTGTATGCTAGTTACTAGTCCTGGCAAACTTCAGGTCCCACACCAGAAGTAGGGGCACAATTACATACAACTTTTATAGACTGTTTAACTGCTCCCATGATTCAGTGAGATCTAATTCCTATAAGATCCCTACATCACTTACAGAGATTCTTCCCTGATCAAATGCTGTCAATCAGTAATACCTCTCTCTGCTCCTTATAGAATGAGACAATGTGTGTAATTAACTCTCAAGTCAAGGAGTTAAAATTCTTTCTTGGCAAGTTCCAATGCTTACATAATTATTTTCTCGTTTTCTTTTGATCAAACTTCCATTTATCCTTCTAGACCTACTTCAAAGTTTATATAATCTCTAAAACTTTCACTGACTTCCCATGGAATTCCTTCCTGTTTTTCCCAAGCAATAAATTTTCAGCTGCTTGAAAACATGGTTTATATTACATTCATTTTGTTTATATATAGCACAACTAGAAAGTATGTTCTCAAAATATATTAAAAATAGTGAATGAATGAATGCTACCTTAATTAAAAGGTAGGTCAAGCAAAGAACTTTTCAGTGTAAAAAAGCTCATTGCAACTAACATTCAAAAATTCTGGTGGGATGGCTCAGTCAGTTGTGTCCGACTCTTGGTTTCAACTCAGGTCATGATCTCAGGGTCATGGGATGGAGCCTTACATTGGGCTCCCCGCACAGTGGGGAGTCCACCTGAGATTCTCTCTCTCCCTTTCTTCCTCCCCCAATTCATCCTTTCTCTCTCTAAAATAAATAATTTTTTTTTTTTTTTTTTTAAATTCTGGATAACGAACAGCTCAAGCAACCTACAACTCTCATATGTTAGAACAGATGGAAATGTTAGAGGCCAGAGGCTTTATTTGGAAAAAAAAAATAATAAACTTTTTGCCAACAATTTATAAATATGAGAAAGGTTTTTTTCCCTTGTTAGAAGGGTTGTAGATAAACTCCTAAAGAAGGAAAAATAATCTGTTAATGAAGGTTACTACACAGCAATTGTGGTCTCACAGGGCTCCAAAAACTTTGAGATTTCCTAAGAGATGAGAGTAACAAAGGCATCTTTTGTTACACGAATGAGGTGGACTTTTGAACAACTACTAAGGGTGGGCACTGATTTCCAGAGGAACCAACATGTGACCAGAAGGTTAGAACTTTTAGTCTCACCCTCTAAACCTCTAGGGAGGTATGAGGGGCTGAAGATTTAACAACTGCCAATAGCCAACAATTTAATCAAGCATGTCTATATAATAAAGCCTCCATAAAAATCCAGAAGGATAGGTCAGAGAGTTTCTGGATTGGTGAACACATAGAGAAGATGGGAGAGAGTGACATGCCCAGAGTGCATGGAGGTTCTGTGCCCTTTTCCCATATACCTTGCATCTTTTCCATCTGGATATTCATCTGTATCCTTTAACATATTCTTTAATAGAATTGGTAAATGCAAGTATATGTTTCTCTGAGTTCTGTGAGCTGCTCTAGCAAATCAAAACCAACAAGTGCATCATGGGAACCTCTTACATTTCATTGATTAGAAGCAAGGTGACAAACATGGACTTGTAATTGGCTTCTGAAGTGTGGTGAGGGCAGTCTTGTGGGCCTAAACTCAACCTGTACGAAGTGACACCACTGTAGAGAGTGTGAGAAGAGTTAAACTGTAGCTACACACCCAGTGGTATCACAGAGTAACACTTGGTAGTTCACTGGAATTGGTACCACAACCCTTTTAGGCACCAAAAAGGTCATTAAGACATATTTAAAAATGAAGGTTATCCCTGACACTGTCTTTCTGGTAACATAAGGGAAATCTAAAAGATAAAGTTAGTGTGGAATGCAGGCAATCTGATTTAAAAGGAAGGAAATATATTCACTCTTTTAAAAAAAATTAGCCTAATTTGATATACCAATAGAAATATTTTAGTTACTACAAGATAAATTAACAAATGATAAAACCACAACTTTAGCCAATTGTCACGAGCTCACAAAGCTTATATGTTTAAGTTGTTCCTTTTTGTCTCCCCCATAATCCTAAATGTTTAATTCCTCTACATTTTGTCTTTTTTTCCTAAATGTTTCAGGTGTTTCTGTTTCATTTATTTTTCCTTACTATTCCACATTTTTTTCCATGTTACATTGTTGAGTTCTAGTATTCATTTCCAATTTTTCTATTTTTGTTCCTTTTTAACAGTTCCTGTTTCATTTTTCCATGACCTGTTTGTTTGTTTGTTTTTTATCACTTCACTATGTTTGTATCCATTTACTGTTTCTACTGGTAAACAGCAGATTGGGCAAGGAAGCAAATACCACTATTATGCATTATGACCAAAGAAAACATTAAGGTGAAAAGTTGAAGCTCATGTACAATCTATCAAATAAATGCAGATTCAAAATTAAATTTCAGGTACTGTAAGAACCTAAAACACAGATATTTCCAGGCTGATAGTTACACAGTGCTATCATCAGTTTGTGAAGTATTATTTTCCAAGCCTTGAGGGTCCCCTTCACTATGCTCACAGTAAGTAATCAAATATCTAGATATCAAACTGTTTATTATCAAAGAAGTTCCATAAATTCAAGATAAAAAAAACATGACCAAGTTTGCTATTTTCAGAGATGCCATACCCAGCAGCTATTCCTTTGTCAGCTTAACAAACAAAAACAATGCTGATAATTATCTTCTCTCCACTGGCAGTAAGTTTTTACCTTGAAGAAGGAATATTTTTTATATAGCACTTTTTTATATATGGTAGCAGAGTAATAAATGATGCTAGCTATTCCTGAAATAGATTATAAATGGCAAGTTTTAACATATTTATTACCCATTTCTACCTGGAAATCTTATGTTTAGTATACTTTCCCCTTAGCTCTCTGCAAGAGAATATAAGGAAAGCAGATTTGTGTTGCTTAAGTTAGTAAGAGTGACAACAAAGTACATTAGGCCTGCTTTTTACATAGGGTCTTTAATCTACTACCAAATATTGTCTCTTCACTCATATAAAGAAAAAGAACTTTCAAGAAAGAAAAAAGCTTTCAAGAAAACCACCAGAATTGACTTAATTTTGACCCTTAGCAAATGTGCTTATAAATGAAGAGAGTTTGCTTACTGCTGATTTAAATGATTTTTTTAAGATTTTCAAACTTCTTTTTATTCTTTTTTTAATGACAAATTTTCTTCAAGTGACATCCTACAACTTTAACCATATGAAGATATCATCCCTCTAGCTGGATCTGCTGGGATGAACTGTAAGGTTCTCCTGGTCATTCCTCTCCCTTCCCTTAAGATGGCTCCTACAACAATGCTACAAAATCCTTATGTCTTTACAGAGCAAAGTTTAAAAGCCATAGTTATCAATAATTATTTAGAGGTAAACAACAGGCTGATATAGCATATGTTCTCTGATCAAAATACAAATTAAAAAGGAGTAAGATAATTATATATATATATATATGTATGTGTGTATATATATATATATATATATACACACACACACACATTCCCATGTTTGGAAACAGGAAACGAACTAAAAAAAAATATGAACAAAGTTAAATACTGGATCCTAAAAAGACTTAAAAATTTGACAAACCTCAGGCGAAACTGATTAACAAAAATAATACAGGAGACATTATTATAATTCCTACAGACACTAAAAAGATAATAAGATGATACTATATATAACTTCATGTTAATAAGTGTGTAGACTTGGGTGTATTGGCTGAATAACTTAAAAAAAAAAAAAACACTTAAACTGATTAAAAAAAAAAGAGAACTGTTAAGAGTCCTGTGACTGGGCACCTGGGTGGCTCAGTGGGTTAAAGCCTCTGCCTTCGGCTCAGGTCACGATCCCAGGGTCCTGGGATCGAGGCCCGCGTCGGGCTCTCTGCTCAGCTGGGAGCCTGCTTCCTCCTCTCTCTCTGCCTGCTTCTCTGCCTATTTGTGATCTCTGTCTGTTAAATAAATCTTTAAATTAAAAAAAAAAAAAAAAAAAGAGTCCTGTGACTGTGGGTGCCTACATGCTCAGTTGGTTAAGCATCTGCCTTCTGCTTCAGTTGTGATCCCAGGGTCCTGGGATTGAACCCCACATCAGGCTCCCTTATCAGTGGGGAACCTGCTTCTCCCCCTCCCTTTGCCTGTTGCCCCCCCCCCCGCCTGTGCTCACTCTCTGTCAAACAAATAAATAAAATCTTAACAACAACAACAACAACAAAAAACCTCCTGTAACCATTAAACAAGTAAATTAGCAATCAAAAATTTTCCCACAGAGCTCCAGGCCCATTATGGCTTCAACTGCAGTTTCTACCAAATATTCAAGGGAAAAAGATAACTGCAATTTTCCATACACTGTTCCAGAGAATATAAAATAGAGAACCCACTCCTCAATTCATTTTATGAAGTCAGTATAACCTTAATTCCAAACTCTAATAAGGCTATTTCAAAAATGAAAAATTACAGGCCAGTTTCATTTATGAACACACATGAAAAAGTCCTAAGCAAAATACCATACAGAATCCAGAAAAAATTACCTACATATTTCTACAGATTACAGAATTATGAGGGGTTTTGTTAAAAATCCAAAAGAATTTATAAATTTTTAAACTTTAAAAAATTTATCAATATTGTGAAATAGCAGGAAAATGTCAAAGCTCTCTAAATTGATAGATTTAATGTAATTCCAGTCAAAATCCCTACAATTTTATATGAAACTTGAGAAGCCGATTCTAAAATGTAAAGATGCAAAGGAATCGAAAATAGCCAAGATACTCTTAACAAAACCAAATGAAACAAACAAAAGGAATATTTGCACCTACACATTATGATATTAATGCTATGGTAATTAAGCTCGTGTAGTACTAGCTGGAGTATCTATAAACAAAGCAACTGAATCAACAGAAATCAGACTGATGTTAATGTGGACATCTGATTTACGATAGAAGTAGCACTACAGAGTACTGGTAAATCGACAGACTTCAATAAATGCTGTTGGGGACGCTAGGTGCTTCAGTTGGTTAAATCTATGACTCTTGACTGGCTAGGTCATTATCTCAGGATTGTGAGACTGAACCCTTTCCTTTGCAGGGCTTCATGCTCAGTGCAGAGTCAACTGGAGATTCTCTCTCTTTCTCTCCTTCTGCCCCCATGTGCTTTCTCTCTCTCTCTCTCTCAAAATAATAAAATCTTTAAAAAAATAAACTAAAAGCTGTTGGGACAATGAGGTATCCATGCGCAAGGTTAAAGAAAGTAAGGAAAAGGAAAAGGAAGAAAAGAAAATAGATCCCTACCTCACGCTACTAAACAAAAATTAGCTGAGGTGTATTATAGATCTAAACGTTAAAGTTAAAAAATAAAGCTTCCAGGGGCGCCTCGGTGGCTCAGTTGGTGAGCGGCTGCCTTCGGCTCAGGTCATGATCCCGGACTTCCAGATCAAGTCCCGCATCACGCTCCCAGCTCGTTGGGGAGTCTGCTTCTCCCTCTGACCCTCTCCTCTCTCATGCTCTCTCTCACTCATTCTCTCTCAAATAAATAAATAAAATCTTTAAATAAATAAATAAAGCTTCCAGAAAATAACATGAGAGATTATCTAAGGTATGGAAAGATTTCTTAAACAGGACACACAAAAGAGCATTCATCCTAAAGGAAGATACAGATAAAAAGCAACAGCCTCTCTTTGTAGAAACAAAATAAACCCAAAACACTGAGAAGAGTAAAGGGTAAGCCACCAAACCACAATATGGAGAAGGTATTTGTACCACAAAGTCAAAAACTTTGAAGGGACTTATATTTATCCTGCTTGCAAGCTAAAAAGGTAGCATGCCAGTTGCAGGGATGCTAAGGGAAGTCATGAAACTCCTAAATCAGTAATGATGGATGGTTAATTACTTAGAAAATAATGGCAGCCAACTCAAAGAAGATCTGAATCTGCCCTGTTTTACCACTGGTCCCCAGAAGACAAAAGGCACTCAATAAACACTTAGACTACAATAAGCAGAATATACAGGGGAGAACTGTCACCATCCTTGCATTCTGTTTCTAAGAAAAAGGAGATTCACCTTCCTCCACCCACAGGGCAGGGATAGGCATGTTGCTGGAGTAAACAATTCAAGATTCCTTCCACCTCTTTGCTGTACTCAAGGACAGAAGTAGCTAATACAGTCAATAAACAGCATACATTGTTATTATTTTTACTAAAGAGTAGAGCCAAAATGGAAAAATTAGTATTCATGGAACATCACAAACTCTTATTCTCCTGGAACTGCCTAACTCTGGTACAACCAGTCATACTGTTTCACCTTTTTAATCATGTTTCCATGCACAGGATATAAAGGGAGAAGACTCTTACTTTCTGCCTAAGAGCTATGTGAATTAGCAGATTGAATTTCAAGATTTAGATGTGGGACTGGAGTAAGAGGTTTCCTCAGAGGTCCCTGGATGGGGTTCAGGGACAAGTTAACACAAAGGACTGGATTGTCAAATCAGTCTCACAAGCCAGATATCGTAGCCACTATCAAACTTTACTAATAATTTCAAGTATACAAGCAATCAAATGGCATACAGGAGGCAGGGACATCTGATGTGGCTACCTCAGGCCTGCTTATAGTTCAGAATGTTTTCTAGCTCAGATAACAGATGAGTTCTCTAAGCAAAGTTCGCAGGTCACCTCACACAATGGGGAGCATTTAGGATATGTCACATCTCCAATATATCTTAGGGAGCTGAATAGCTTGTATGACATTCTACAGGAAGCTGTGCCTCATAAATCTAGATTCTAGGTTGTGTTTACCATGGCAATCCTAACTAGGGATATTCTGCTCAAAGCATACTACAAGTAAGAGTTCTCTCAGCAAAATTCATTAGTCTATTTACCAAGGAGGTCAGTTATCAACATGTTTAACAGGGTCACCTGCCTTTTTTTCCGGGGGAATGCCTCCCTAGGAATCAAAAGAGAAATGGATCACAGGCCAGCTGCTAACTCCTTCCCCAAAGAGTTATCAAGCTGTTGCCTGGATCATTGAAAAGGCTGATGTTTTACTCTCCACTAGGATGTTTTTGTACCTATTTCTTGCATGAATGAGATCCTATCATTAGAAAGTCTTTAATACTCCTAGGTACCTGAATACATGAAGGAATGAATGGAGCGATTTATTATGATGTAGCCATTTCAAAAGTGTATTTTCAAATACTATTTGGTTAACATATTCAAAACAAATTAAATAGAAAAAGATATCAAGTTATATATCACTATGATTTCTATTGTTATGATTACTATATGCAAAGGAAGTCAATATAAATTTCTTTCAATGGATGCCTTATTTTCTTCTTTATATTTCTTTTCATATTTCAAATGCTATATGAGCCTATATTACTTCCAGGTTATGAAAAATGATGAGAACACCTTTAGTTTAAATATTTACCTGTTGTTTATTTTGTAAAATAGAACTTGTTTAACCTGACCAAAGCTGGGTATCCCTCCTCTTGCTACCTCTGTACTCTACTCTGTTACCACGTCGTTGCCCCATGTTATGACAACTGCCCTGTGGACCTTGAGAACAAGGAGCATTTCACATATATTTTTGTATCTGCAGTGCCTAGCAAAGTTCTGATACAAGATACTTAATAAATGTTGGATAAACTAATAAGTGGGTTTTTTTTTTTTAAGATTTTACTTATTTATTTATTTGACAGAGATCACAAATAGGCAGAGAGGAAGGCAGAGAGAGAGGGGAAAGCAGGCTCCCCGTTGAGCAGAGAGCCTGATGTGGGGTTCGATCCCAGGATCCCAAGATCAGGACCTGAGCCAAAGGCAGAGGCTCAACCCACTGAGGCACCCAGGTGCCCCATTCATAAGTATTGATAAAATCTCCTTTTCAAAATTTTATTTCATATTGTCAATCTATACTTGAGATATTTTTAATGTTGAAAATATAGTAGCTACAAACCACAGATGTCCCCTCAACCTTTTACAATTTCATTTAATGTGGAATATTTTGATCTGCAGACTCTTATTTAAAAAAGTGTGTACTTTGCCCAAATTACATATTTTTAATTGGAGAACCTCTGACTCCTGCCATTTAACTTAAAGAAAAAAAGAAGAAAAAAGAGAAAGTAAAGTAGTAGTAGTAGCAAGAGTATTAGTATTAATAGTGGTTTGCTTCTGTTTTCTGGGTTTCAAACATATGACTAAGCATATAATGACAGCATGCAAAGCTAAGTGAATTAGTTGATCTTTAAGAAGAAATTATATACCACCAAAATTATTTCCACCACCAAAAGAGTGGTGGAAATCTTCCATTCTAATAGAACTGTATATCCAAATATTATTTTTCCAACATGAACACATCAATATTTTGGTCACTATGTTGATGAATGATGAAGACTCATGCTCCATAATCACTAGGTATTCCTTATCTCAGCTCGAAAGCATGACAGAGGAGTTGTTGGGGATTTTTTTTTTTTTACGTTTCTTTTAAAACACAATTCTTGCTGTCAGAGTACTACTTTTTAAGGATAGTTATCTGGACGATTTATACAAATTTTCAGAATGTTACTGAATAATCTAAGCTTCCTTTTCAATGAGTTCACAAATTGGATTTTACTTGTCAACTAGTGAGAAAAGAAAACCGGAAGGGGTCAGTATTTTAAATGTGATTGATTTTCTCTGAGGAAATGGATGACATGATACAGTACTGCAATAACATACCAATATTTTTGTTATAAATCATACTCTTCGGTTCATGCTTTCCCTCCTAAAAATCATGTAAATGCCTTTTGCACAAACACCATGCCACCTTCTTTTTTTTTTTTTTTTTAATAAATATTTAATTTATTTGACAGAGAGATATCACAGGTAGGCAGAGAGGCAGGCAGAGAGAGAGATAGAGGGAAGCAGGCTCCCCGCCAAGCAGAGAGCCCGACGCGGGACTCGATCCCAGGACCCTGAGATCATGACCTGAGCCGAAGGCAGAGGCTCAACCCACTGAGCCACCCAGGCGCCCACCATGCCACTTTCTAAAGAGACTATGTGTATATTATTTTCAGTATATTTTCCCACTGTTTTCCTAATACATTTAAATAAAAATTAAGCAAGAGAATCTGACTTTGTAGTATGTACATACATAGTATGGAACAGAAATGAGTGGTCTCAGAAATTATTCTAAGTAATAATAAAGTTATACTTTCAAGTGGTACTCCATTAATAAAACTGGCTTATATTCAATTACTCTTTATAATGTTGTCCCACATTCTTATCTTCTTAAATGGTTCAGGGGAAGATGTATGAGTTGTATACAACTTTTCCTTCATGTTTTATAAATTAAATAGAAGATTCTAATTTTTCCATTTCTGTATGGATAAATGAAAGAGTCCTCAATAAGTGTGCAATGAACTCATGTGCTTTGGGATCTCTAGCTCCTGTCACCATTGTGTCTTCCAGTATGCTTTCCATGCTAAAACGAAAAATCAAGTTAGGTTACTATTTTCATGATTATAAACATACATTAATTTTTAAAAGAATTTTAAAAGACTTAGATATCTACTAACATTACTCTTAAAAAAAAAAAGTAACGTCCAGAAACTTCTATTAAATAAAGTGTTGGGATGCCTGGGTGGCTCAAATGGTTAAGTATCTGCCTTTGGCTCAGGTCATGATGCCTGGTTCCAGGGGTCTAGCTCCACACAGGGCTCCCTGCTCAGCAGGAAATCTGCTTCTCCTTCTCCCTCTGCCCCTCCCCCTGCTCTGCATGCAATCTCTGTCTCTCAAATAAATAGATAAAATATTTAATAGTAATAAGCAAAATTTCTATTTTAAGTATCACATTCATAAAAATATGTTAAGAGTAGTATTTGCTTGTACAGTATTGTGTTCTCAAAAGTTAAAACTGTGAACACCATGCAGACGCCTAATTAATATAAATATGAATAATTTCTGGTGAGGCAAATGAATGTACAGCCACAGAGGGCATAACGTATCTCTGAGTACCATATCGGTCAGCTGACAAATGCAAATACTAGTCTCCAACAAAAGAGTACAAAAAGTTTTCTTGCGTTGGTGGTATAGTGGTGAGCATAGCTGCCTTCCAAAAAGTTTTCTTTATTTGCCTCTCAGTTATCCGTTCCACTCATTTTCTCCCTTCTGAGTGTCATCTTCTGTCCACAATATCAGGTTAGGCAATATTTGCTTTCTTGCTTTCTAATTGCTCTTTGCAAATGCAAATAAGGATCTACAGTCAATCCTTTATACTTGTGACTAAAACTCATACATCAATATATTTACTTTCCTGTCTATGTTTGCATTTGAAACCCTTTGTTTCTTATTGTGGAATAAGAGGATTACCTTTTGTTAAAGGAAGGTAAGGCAATAACCAGGTGAGAAAGATTTCAAAGAAATTCAGAAATTTCTTTGTATGTGGTATAGTGATAGAGCTATCCCCAATGAGAAAATTACTATTAATATATATTTCATTTTTGGTCAAGGACAGGAGGTAAAAGAGAAATTGTGACTGGAATTATCATTTTTCCCTTCATCTTTTCAACCCCCAAACTTGTAGATGTCATGGAATAAGAACCATTATCTGTGCCTATAGTTTGGGTGTCCCACTCTTTCCCCATTATCATCATAACTACACAGTCAAGGGACCCAGAGTTTCAACTATTTTATTTAGGTGGCTCCCAAATCTCTCACACAGACCAGGCATCAGAGATAGGCAATGGAGTGTAGCTGCTCAAGGAAAAGAATAAGAGATGGGAGGGGTGACATCTAACTACATAAAAATCTATACCTGTAGTGATTGAGATGACAGTTTTACACCTTGTTTATATATGCTACTAAAATGACATAATGCTAAAGTCATTCTTTTTGGGAAATAAGATGATGGGAGAGAGGAGTGGCCACTAAGGAAGGGCAGTAGTTGTTAGGGCGTAAGTAGGTGCCTATGTGAGGTTTATATAAATGTGTGACCTTCACAACAATGACTGAAATGCTAAATGAAGTTAAGAGAAGTGTATCCAATGGAAGGAAAAAAACTAAACTGACACTAAAACCATGCTTTGGTTACATAAAAGCAATACTAATCAAAATAAATTACAGAAATGCTTTATATTTATGCCTAATTACTATGCCGCACAATAGTGATTATATCATTTTTGGCAGATTAACTTTGCTATAAATTTAATTACACATTTAAATTCTAAATACTCAGCCCTTGTAATTTAGTATTTTTAAATAGTTATTTGCTGACCTCCTACATAGCAGACACCAAATTATGTATTAGCAGTAAAAACAGTAAGACTACCCCTGTTCCCATTGGGCTTGTAACAGTCTTGTTGAAGAAAGAGATAAGTACTAAGCAAATGTTAAGCAAAGGAACTGACAATATATTTTTAAATTAAAGTAAGGACAAGAAGGGAATATCAATCCTAGTCCTAGACAGTCAGATACGGTTTCAATAAGAAGAGGTCAGAGCTAATTTCTAAAGAACCCAGATTTAGCCAAGAGAAAAGAGAGGATGAGTAATAACTCTCAACCAAAAGGAAAAGAAACACTCTGGCCTCAGAAAGAACACTGTAAGGTGAGTTAGAAGAACTGCTCTGGTGGAATACAAAGTAAGAGAGGTCCTAAGACAATGAGGCAAATGAAGTAAGAAGACATATCCAAAGACAGTTAGAATATTATACTAAGGAATTTGAATTCTTTTTTTTTTTTTTTTCCCACCAGAACTTAATATCTTAATGGTAATGGGAACCACTTCAGGATTTTAAAAAAGAGAATGACACAATCAGATTCACATTTCGGATCGGATTTGCTTTACTGAAGAGTGGAGTGAAGCTCACACCTGGAGACCTGCAGGGCATTTAGGAGCCAGCTGCAGTGATTCAGATGACAGAATGCTGGTGGCTCAGGTTAGGCTATTCAGGATGGATAGAATTGGATGGACTTGAAAAACATGTAACAGGTACAACTGAAACATCATAGCAATTGACTTGAGTACAACAGAAAGGGGGCTGGAGATGGATTTCTGACTTTAGCAAATGTATGATGGTATAGAAATTACTGAGATACAGAATAGAGAAAAAAGAGGTAGATTAGTGGTGTTTCTATTTGATTTTTTATTTTGTTGATGGGGGGCAGAAAAGCATTAGAAACTATGAGTTCTCCTCTTGACAAATTCAGTTTTATGTTTCCAAGGGGCTTCCAAATAGAGATTATGTCATAGATAACTGAATACATAGGTCTGAGGCTAGGGAGATGAGCTGACACCCACACTTGAGCGACAGCATCTTATATCAGTTGAAGCCATCAGATAAATAGAGAGCCAACCTTAGCAGCCTAAGGAAACCGAGTAACTATGCAATGAGTAATAAATGCGATGGTTAAGGGTAGGTTAAAAAAAAGTAAGTAGGAATAAAACCAGGAAAGCGTATCATCACAAAAATCAAGGGAAGAGAATACTATAAGAGGGAACAAGCAGAGATGCCTGAGTGACACAGCTGGTTAAGTCTTCGATTCTTGATTTCAGCTCAGGCTATGATCTCAAGGTCGTGAGATCAAGCTGCGCAGGGCTCCATGCTTAGTGCAGGGCTCCATGGTTAGCGCAGAGTCTGCTTTAAGACCCTCTTTCTCGCTCTCCCTCTGTCCCTACCAAAAATAAATAAATCTTAAAAAAAAAAAAAAAAAAAAGAAGAAGAAGAAGAAGAGGGAACATGCAGTCAATAGGGTCAAATGCAATAGAAATAGAAATGAAATAGAAAGTATAAACTGGTATAGCTATTTTATTTATTTTTAAAGATTTTATTTATTTGTCAGAGAGGGAGAGCACAAGCAGGGAGAGCAGCAGGCAGGAGGAGAAGCATGGTCCCCACTGAGCAAGGAGCCTGATGCTGTACTTGATCCCAGAACCTAAGCCTAAGGTAGACGTGTCCCTGACAGCCACTCAGGAGTCCCTGGTATAGCTATTTTAGAGAACAATTCAATACATCTAAAATGTTTGATCCTTGTTTCTACTTTTTTGATATTTAATCAAGAAAAATGCTAGTATCATGTCCAATGAGACAAAATAAAGGATGGTTTGTTTAAGTAAAAAAAAGCGGGGTGGGGGGAGAATAAATGTATCCAAAAAATAGAGGATTAAATAGAATATAATAGACTGATCTTATTTAACATTTCACAAAAGTGGAAGAGAACAAAGCAGACCTGTAAGGAAAAAACTAAGAAAAATCAAGTATAAGTTTCAGAACAATATATACACAATGATAGCAGTTATTTTTAAAACGTATTTCTCCATGCACATAAAACTGTAAAAACAACTAGAGGAAAAATCTGGAAGAGTACACCAAACTAGTGCAATAGTTAGCTCAGTAAAGGAAGCTGGTAGTTGGTTGGGTCCATGGCCAAGGGGCCTTTTGCTTCATTTTCATTATTTGAGTTCTTTACAATGAAAATGTTTCCATGTAACAGCTATATAATAAGATACATTTTTAAAATACTATTAAGAGATCAAGTAAAGTTAAAACTGAAAAATATTTGTAAATTTAATGTATCTTTAGTAGCCTTAACAAGCATAAATTTGGAAGAATAAGGGGAACAGAAAACAGATTACAATGAACTGAGCATAGATGGGAGGAAAAGCAATAGAATATAAAACACAAAAAGCTTGGTAATGTACAGGAAGAAAAAGAAGTGAAGAGATGATTCTTCATGAAAGAGAAGGAAAAATGATATTTTCAGAAAGGTTGGTTCCTTAATCACAGTTTAAAAAAAAAAATCAGAGGTCACAACGCTAATAAGCAGTCATAAAACTTACTGTCTGTTATAAGGTATAAGGTATAACAATGGCAAGGCCCAGAGTTGACGGAATAATTAAGAAGCCAAATCAAGAAAGTTCAGGTGAGAAAGAAATCATAGCAGGATCTATGCAACATGCAAAAGTTAATAATCCAAGTGGTATTACGTCATTAAATTATATTTTAAATATTCCAGAGAATTTTTGTTCTGCATTGAATAGGAATTACCTGCAAGTAGGGTATAACTAGAAAACTCTTTTGGAACCAGTACGAATGTCCCCAAAAGCCTCTATTTGGAAGAAAACCAAGTATCTTTTGGTGGACACATGCTTCTAGAAAATTCTTCAAGGGACGGTAAATGTCAACAATAAACCACAACTTCCTAGGAGGCTGACTCATCCAGAACAATGTATCTGTTATAAAAAAAAAATACATCCTAGTCCAAAGCTACTATTATGGGGGGCTGTTCCGGTTCTGGTGAAAGAATAGTGTGCTGACCCCTAGGTTTGAGATGGTCCTGATTTGCAAACAACTTTAAACCACAATAAAATCATACGTGGCCTTTAAAAAACAATGCATAGCAATATTACATTTCACTGAGGGGGTGGGGGGGCAATGGCGCCTTACAGCATGAGAGCTGGAAGGAAAAAGGTTAAGAATTTTCTGAATACAGCCTTTGGAGGAATAATTACCAACAATTCCCCAATTTCCATTTGGGGAATCCTCTGTGTCATGATTTTTCATGCCAACTTAAATTACATTAGAAACCAGAATAACTTTTGTTTTAATACCCCTCACCTTAATAGTTCTAGTTGCAGAATGGGCAAATTCCTCCTTTGGCTTATCCTCCAGGTTGCCTTCTGAGAATCAGAAGAGAACAACCAACTTCGATCATTTGAACAGGGAGCATCAACTAACACCTAGAGAAAAAAAGGATATATAATGCACACATGCATTGAGAATATAGTCAAAATACATGGAGAAGCTATGTAAAATATGACAAAAAACAGCTAACAAAGACATTTCTTTTAAAACCAAAAATATATTATGGTAAATTCTTTATGACATTTCTTCACTAGTACTTTACAGGAAAATTTCTCGTGTCCTTTCAGTGTTTGTTTTTGCTTTGGTGGGGAGAGGGAATAGGAGGACTAAAAGTCTACTATTATCTACTCGTATTTCATATTCTTGATGGCTATAGCAATAACTTTTACAAGTTACTTGTTTTAAACAAACATTACTATATTTCTGAATTCTCAGCATTTATTTTTGAGAACTAATATTTCAGTTTTGATTTGATGAAATGTTTTTCTTCAATTGTCATACTCTGATATGAAATGTTACCAAATTAAAGCAATATAGCGTACAGGTTTGTGCACTGACCCAAATAATATCTGATCTTTTCCTGAGTATCTTTGAGGCACCTGGAAATAAAAACATTCAATAATCCCCAAGCCCAGTGTTACCACTTCCTTTGAACCATGCTGACCATCAAATGAAAACTGCTTCCTTGTTCACTTTATCAAAATTTCCCAGAGTACTGAGAAATTCTATCAGGCTATGTCTGGAAGCAAATGGAAAACAACAACAACAAAGCAAAATAACAGTGGTATCACTGGGAGCACATCGGTTTGTCACAATGTAATAACTGTACCTTGTCAAACATTTCAGGCTGGGCATCTCCCATTTCTCTGCCATCCAATTCAGACACTTTAATTACATTTACCAAAGGCTGTGGGATGAAAGATTCTAATGTCTGCCTCAGCCACCTCAATCTCAGACTATCATGTTCATTACAGTGAAGATAACCTAAATACAAAGGGTTAAAAAGTTTTAAAATGAATGCTATGGAATTGTTAAATTCCTACTATTAATCAAATAAATTTCAGAATGATATCAATTCATCATAATTATGCAGATATAGGGCACAGAGGTAAATACTATGATTGTCTAAGGTTTTAAAAACAGCAATATACACACATACAAAACATTCACAATAGTCCTGTCTACACAGCCTGTTAGCAGCGCTGACCATTTACTCATTCAGATTTAATTATGGATTCCTAAAGATATGCTATACAATCAATACCTCAAATACAGTTCTCTCTAAAGCTCTTAAGAGTAAATGATATATTCTGTTATATATCCATATCTATCTATCATCTATCTATCTATCTATCTATCTATCTATCTATATCCAAATATATGTCTTTCCAGGACAGAAGACTTTCATTTTAAATAAAAGTTATGCAATATATGGAAGAAAGCATGTAGAGCTACTAGCTCTATGGTAAGACACGGGCTCAAATTATGAACTATCAGATTCTGGGGAAGTTACTCAGCTCTCCTTGAGAGTCTGTTTCCCAAACTGAGGGTTGCTGAAGGGGACAGAGGTGGGGATGGGGTAAAAAGGTGGTGGGCATTAAAGAGGGTACATGATATAATGAGTACTAGGTGTTGATGAAATCACTGAACTCCACCTTTGTCACTAATAATACACTATATGTTAATTGAATTTAAATTTAAAAAAATGTTCATGACCTCATTAAAAAAAGTCTCAGTTCCCTTATTTGTAAAATGGAGATTGTACTAGTGAAAGGATTCAGAACATGACTCTCCAAAATATGCCACTTTGGCATGTTGATTATTTTGAATTCAAGGCACTTGAATAATAGCATAGCAGGAAGGGCATTTTTACCTCCCTTTTTCTTCCTAAAAGGAGATGAAATCCCATACGAAAAATACTCTCTCTATATCAGAAGGGAAGAACTATTCTTATCACCAGAGTTGGGGCATCTGGGCCAAAAGAAATCTGTACAGATCTTGCTAAAAAGTCCTTCCTGTCTTCTCCCTCCCAACGTTTTCCAAAACTGGCACTCTGTGTTCAACCTACTGCATAAGCACTTATGATTAGCCACTTTCATGGATCTTCCATTTTCCTATGGCAACACCCATGTACATGTAAAATTTTATTAAATAAAATTTGTATGCCTTACTTCTACAAACCTTTTTTGTCAGTCCCAATGAAAAATCCTAGAGGATGGAAGAGAAACTTTATCTCCCCTACACTGGCTACCTCCCCTATACTGCTTCTCAGTACAAAGACACCTAGCAAAATGGTTCATTCCCTAATGAAAGTTATTTTGTCTTTCCTTTATTTAAGTATATGTGTATATTTTTATAAATATTTATATGTATTTATTATATAATATAAATTATATAATATATAAATACAAGCACAGTTTTGGGGATGCCTGTGTGGCTCAGTTGGTTAAGCCGCTGCCGTCGGCTCAGGTCATGATCCCAGGGTCCTGGGATGGAGTCCCACATCAGGCTCCTTGCTCAGCAGGGAGCCTACTTCTCTCTCTGCCTCTGCCTGCCACTCTGCCTGCTTGTGCTCTCTGACAAACAAATAAATAAAATCTTTAATAAATAAATAAATACAAGCATATTTTTGAATGCACAGAAGTATAAAGATCAAAAACTACCTCAAACCCAGTGTTCAGATAGCCATTTAATAATCATACCATATCACATCTCTTTTTTGTATACCCATATAAAACTGATAAGTGAAATTATATATATTTTCATATTGTCATTTTTTTTGTCACATTCTTCATCTACCCTCTCCATCAACTGCCCAACTACCCCAACAAAAGGAACTTATATTATCAACCCACACATTTATATATATGACTTCTTCTCTATGTATGCCAATACTTTAAAAAAAAAACCACCAAGTCAACTGGTAGGAATATAAATAATTTTAAAGGCTGCTAAATAGTATATGAAATAGATATATCATCCTTTATTTATCCATTACTAATCATGGGGCATTCACATTGTTATCACTAGTAAAATTCAATAAACAAAAAAAATTAATAATAAAATTTAATAAACATCCTTCTACAGTTGTCCTTTCAAAATTTTTATTTTTATGAGACAGTTCCAGAGGTGTGGATAGGTTAGGGAAGGGGAATTTTTACTTTTAGTAAATATCACCCTGTCCCTCCACCAAACTCCCCCAAGAAGTGTTAATGGGATGTGATGTTGTAGTATAATTTTTTCATTTTCTATTTGCCATTTGGTTTTGCTTTTCTGTAAATGCCTATCTTTTGTTTTTTTTTTTTTTAAGATTTTATTTATTTATTTGACAGAGAGATCACAAGTAGGCAGAGAGGCAGGCGGGGTCGGGTGGGGG
Organism: Mustela nigripes; assembly: GCF_022355385.1. Classification (NCBI taxonomy): domain Eukaryota; kingdom Metazoa; phylum Chordata; class Mammalia; order Carnivora; family Mustelidae; genus Mustela; species Mustela nigripes. The sequence goes on from NC_081558.1 coordinate 176,956,080, forward strand.
GGGGAAGTAGGCTCCCTGCTGAGCAGAGAGCCCAATACCGGACTCAGTCCCAGGACTCTGGGATCATGACCTGAGCTGAAGGCAGAGGCTTAACCCACTGAGCCACCCAGGCGTCCCTGTAAGTGCCTATTCTTATCCTTCGTTTTTTGTTTTTTGTTTTTTTCCTGCTCCACTATTTATATTTTTCTTACTAACAGGTAAGACATATTTTCATTATACAGATATTATCTCTTTCTCTGCCTTCTGATCTGCAAATGTTTCTTATAGTCTTCTGAATTTATGTTTTTTATTTCTTCAGTTTCACAATTTTTTAAAAGTCAATCATACCACTTTTATAATTTCTAGGTTTTTCTGGTCTTATTTAAGGTAGTCTTTCAACCATTAGATTTTCAAGTCTGATTCAGCTCAACATTTATGCAGGCCATGTTCAGCATCATCCCACAAAGGACAGAAACCACAGCTTGCCAAGAGGGCAGAGTAAGACATTCCTCTTTCACAAAGACCTTGTACTTTGGTAAGCTGGTAATTTAGTGCAAGAAGAAAAGATTTATATTGGTGTAGGAGGTGTCCTGGCTTAAAAGCTGCATATGCCACAGGAGACAACATCTCTTCTAACTACTCCAGGGGCACAGCTTCCAGGATCCCCATGAGGGATGCTCAGTTACAAGAGGACTGCCCAGTAACAAGCATCAATGCACTCAGAGAGACCCAATCAGGGAATCCCTATAGGGTCTCTGGGACTTATTTATTCTTTCCCCCAGGGCACTTGCATTTTACCCATCAGGGTCTCCCTCTCTCTCTTTTTTTTTTTTTTTTTAAGATTTTATTTATTTGACAGAGAGAGATCACAAGTAGGCAGAGAGGCAAGCAGAGAGAGAGAGGAGGAAGACTCCCCGCCGAGCAGAGAGCCCGATGCGAGACTGGATCCCAGAACCCTGAGATCATGACCTGAGTGGAAGGCAGAGGCTTAACCCACTGAGCCACCCAGGCGCCCCAGGGTCTTTTTTTTTTTATCATGAATATTGCCTGGAAACGTAGTGACAATCTGTTAGGTTCCAGGGAAACAAAGCTAGAAAACTACATGAAAGTGAAATTCTAATGTAGAGGGGGAAATATTTTTGAGACCCTATATCTCTCTATATGTGTATCTATACATAGAGTTGTTCTGATTGTCACACCATGATTAAAAACATTTAAAGATTTCCCATCATCCATTAAAGTTCAAACTACTGATTTATTTCAAGGTCTGTGATAATGAGACCTTAAGACAACCTTTTAATTTTAACCTCCCACTGTTTTACCAACATACTCTGTGCTCCACCAAATTTGACTGACTTTCCACTTCTCATACATACTTCAAACCTCTTCCACAGTACTTAACCATATTTTGCCTCATGAGTGGTGTTCGCTTGCACTGCTTACCCTTTCTACTACCACCACACCGCAATTTCTATATGGAAAGTGCTCAGGAGACGGCATCAATTTTGTTAGTGGGGAGAAAGGAGTAAGAAATCACCTTAAAGTTGCATTTATACAGGTAGTATACTCTTTTTAAATTCAGTTTACATGTTTATTTCAGGGACTTCTGGAGGATCTGCTCATGTAGGTTATGGACAATTGTCTAAAAGCCAGAGATCACTAGAAAATGACTGAAGGCAAAAGTTAATGTTTTGGAGGGGCTACAACCACAGGGAAACTAGAGTGAAAGAAAAAAGAAGGAAATCATACAAAGACAAAGCATAAATATAAAAGGGTTTGTAATCAAGCGGGCTACAGCACTGGTCCATCTCTCATCTGAAATTGATGAGCCTTAGAAGAAACTATGGGGTTTAGTGGAATAAGGAGGGAGAACAATTAATCTGCTGTCATCTTCCTGTCTTCTGCTTCTTGTTGGTCAAAGTCCATTCCAAGAGTTGGTAACTCCCACACACTTCAGGATTGTGCTATCTGGCCCCTACAAACAAGCCAGAGAGTCCCAAGGCCAGTTATAGCAACCACTCAGGTGTGGTGATTTTTGCTTGTCAGCAGGCAGCCATCTGGAGGCTGCTCAATTTGTGACAGCAGTTAACCCTATCAGCATAAAACTGCAGGAACAGCATGGATCTTTTTTAGGGTTTCTCCAGCCTGGAAACAATTCAAAGGTCTCAAGCCTTTAAGTAAGGAATGGGAGTAAAGGTGAAGCCAAAGACATCTGTGGTGGAACATAAACTGGGGCCAAGAGACCTCCCCAAAGTCACACCTTGTCCCCATCAGATACTAGGAAAGACCCATGTCTTAATTATTTTTCACTCTACTTCTCCCTTTTTCTGGTTTAAATATTATATTCCATTTCCACTATTTTACTGGTAAACTTAAAAATTTTAACATGCATGCTTATGTAAAAAAAATATAAAGTTAGTCAATCTGTTTTTCCTAAAAGATGTAATAATCTTTTAATTCTCCCTCCCAAACTAGATGCTGTTACTATATATTTGGGTTTTATTTGGGCTTACATTTTTTAACTACACAAAATATTATCATCATTGTCTTCTCTAGTCAATGACTTATAGATTTTACCTATATATTGCCCATCTTTTTTGTTCTTCATTTCTTCTTATTACCTTATCATCCATCTACAATGGCTTTCCTTTTTCCTGAAGCACATCTTTCAGAATCATTGGTGACAAACTTATACTCTATCTCTCTAAAAAAAAATGTCATTTCACTTTTGTTCTTCAGGGATATTTTGGTGAATATATTTCTGGATTTATAGTCCTCTTTTCTCAGGACATTGTTCCTCTGAATGCTAGTTTCCATTGTTACTTTCAAAGGTCAATCCTCAGTCTGCTGTCTTTTGAAGGTAAACCATCTGTCCTCTCGGGCTGCTATTAAGATCTCTTTTTCAATGTTCTGCAACTTCACCATAATGGTCTACACTGGCTTAGCTGTGCTTACACAATTTTGGAGGTTATTTCTATTCCTCCTCCATTATCAAAGTTGAAAACAGTTTCCTTTTTCAGTCCCTTGGGATAGGACAATTTCTTCTTAGTTTACCTTACATGGAAGGTATACCATTTTGGAATCTCAACTTTCTGTAAGTTAACCTCCTAGCAGATGTTCTCTTGGGCAAGCTCTGGCTTTGTCTTTTATTTGCATATTTTCATGAAGCAATGAATATCAACATTCAACTTTTTCAGGTTAAGCAAATGCTCCATAAGTGAAAAGCTAGCTTTGATGCTCAACTGATCTTCTGGGTTCCCATTATCTCTTAGATTTTGGTCAGTGAGTATTTGGAGATCACCAATGCATTTAAAAAGATTGTTTTTAATACTATATGCTACATTTGTTAGTTGTTTTCAGCAAGAGTTGTTTTCACCAGGAGTTGGTTAAAAGACCTAGTCTGTCATTCTATAAGAATCCAAAGTCTTAGTTATTTATGCATTTTTCACAGCTCCATACCTACGATCCAAAGCCTTGCACACATAGTATGTGCTCACTAATGTGGCTGAGTTGATCTGAAACACGGCATCATAAGAATATTTAAACTATTAAAAGTGAAAATCAAGTCAGCTTTTCATTAAATTTAGTCAAGATTTTTAACTTCAGTCTAGATTCTTAATTCAGCATTTAATTTTTTTAATTTTTTTTAAAGATTTTATTTATTTATTTATTTGACAGACAGAGATCACAAGCAGGTAGAGAGGCAGGCAGAGAGAGAGAGAGGAGGAAGCAGGCTCCCCACTGAGCAGAGAGCCCGATGTGGGACTCGATCCCAGGACCCTGAGATCATGACCTGAGCCGAAGGCAGAGGCTTAACCCTCTGAGCCACCCAGGTGCCCCTTAATTCAGCATTTTAAAAGAACTCTCTTACTTAAAACATAGCTTTATGTTACATTGTTTGCCCTAGATATAGATTTTATTTGAAATTGTCTTAGATTAGTTAAACTTTTTAAAATATGTAATATAAGACATCACAACTCAAGTTTCATATATACTAAGACTTTCTACATTGAAACAGAATTAACTTCATGTTTAAATTGTCAAAGATAAGCCAAATCTTGGTATTTTATTCATCTAGGCAGGAAAGGGGATGAATTAAAAAAAAAAAAAATACTTAAGTCATTGAGGCTTTACATCCATCTGTTTAAGGCAGCCTTTGGTCCATGGAAAGAAACTGGGCTGCTAGTTTCATTCATTAATTTACTCTGATGCAACTAACTTGGAAAAAAAAATTATGCCTATTTTCAGTTCTGTTAATTATTCCTTGGAGCCATAAGCCATAATCCTGATTATCAGAGGAATTATATGTCCCTCTCAATGTAAAAACTAGAATAATGGTATTGTCCATATATTAGAAGTGATACGAAAGCTAATTGTAAGGTTCTTCGGATGTCTGGAAGCAATGTTACAACTTCACAACAAACTTAACAACAAATTTGTTAGAACATGTTTGACAACAGATTAAAATACACTTGAGAATACAACCACTTCAAGATTCTGGTTTACTAAGTACTTGTTATAGACTGGGCATGGTGCTTGTCGCCCCTATTCTCAAGAAGCTGTCTAACGGAGCGGTTGCTGGAAAAGTCAGCAGTTGAGTAACATTAGGAGACCTCAAAACAGAGTCAAGTGCACATGCCTGAAAACCTGAGTTGAGATCCCACCTCTGCTACTTGATTTCATCTTTATTTTTTTTTTTTTTTTTTTTTTTTTTTTTAAGATTTTATTTATTTATTTGACAGAGAGAGATGACAAGTAGATGGAGAGAGAGGCAGGCAGAGAGAGAGAGACGGAAGCAGGCTCCTTGCTGAGCAGAGAGCCCGATATGGGACTTGATCCCAGGACCCTGAGATCGTGACCTGAGCCGAAGGCAGCGGCTTAAACCACTGAGCCACCCAGGCGCCCTTGATTTCATCTTTAAAGTGGGCATAATAATGCCCAACTAATGGTGCTGCAGAGTTAAAGAAGATCTATACACCATGTTACTCACACTGTGTTCTTCAGAGCCCTAGGACTTCAGAAACATGTATATATAGAAATACAGCATAAGACGCTGGAAGCAAAGACTACTAAAAAATGTTTGAAAACACAGATTTACTCAATGTGATTAATACAGTCCCTGGCACATATTAGGCTAACAAAGGCCGTATTGACAAAAACAAAAACAAAAACAAAAAAGTGGATAATCTGTCACTGTGTCAACAGGTGGGAGCAGCTGGACCAAAAGAGAAATAAACTAATTTAATCATCCTAAAATATGAGCTTTTTAATCATTTAAAGCTGTGAGCCTCTTGGCCCAGAATAAAGGCCAGTAGTAATCTAAAGAAATTTGTTGTATAAATGCACATTTAGTTGCAGCCATCATTTTAGGTTTTGTTTTTAAAAGCTTATTTTAGTATTGCTTCCGCATTCCAAATTCAAGCAGTGTAGCTAACCTAATTTGGGCTTTGAGCATCAGCATGAAGGCATCTGTACTTCTTACCAAACCATTATCATCAGTACTACTTAATGAAAAGCTTCTTTATTTGGAACAGTGCCTATAGTTCATTGCCCTTGATGTAAGAACAGTAAGATTCTTCTCCAATTCAAACTCCTAGGATATATCAGTTTGCATTTGTATTCCTAATCAAATCAGCTTCCCTATCATAAGCATGTGAAATACAGCCTATTAATAAGGATAATTTAGAATTAAAATGCTCTCTTTAACATGGTACCCAAATTTCATATTTCTCTTCCATTTTTTACAATACTAAAAATTCTCTATTCAAAATTGATAACAGACAATAAGAATACTGCCAAAGAACACAAAAAAAGAAAGTAAAAATACTCCTTATCACATGATTCCATAAATCTTCAGCTCAAATATAAAAATAATAAAAATAACCTTATAAAATTACCTCTTTTGTTCTGATTTCTTACATTAAAAAATACAGCAAGCTTCAATAACAGAGTTTTAATAACAACTCTAAAACACACATTATGTTTCCTCCTAAATACGTAGTTAACGGATATATTTGTACCAACGCCTAATACTACTGGATTCACAGCTGTCAAAAAAGTTTATGAAATCTATTTCAACAGGGAGTGCTCTCAAAGGAAGATATAAATTAGCAGTCTTCAAACTGGGCTTTGCATGCCCTACGGATACTAACAACTTTCTAAGGGATAATAAGCAAAGTTGGATAGTTTTAGAAAAATCAATGTTCAGATCACTTCCTAAAGCACACCTCCGGTCAGGGCATCTCCTTTCACAATGACACGTCACCAACCTTATAACTGAGAAGCATGCTTCCCACTTATCCAGAATCTTTTTACAGCAAATTGTGCCAGGGTACAGAAATTTACAAAGGACCAAACAAAGGCAATTAAACACATGGGTACCTTGGCTAAGAAAGTGAATGAATTAAACATCTAGGCAAAGTAGCCTTTAGTAATAGAGATGGTTTGTAACCCTTTCCCTTCAAAAAATCAAAAGCTGGTGCTTACTTAGCAGATCATTAAAATAATGCTTGAAGAAAAATATTTATGGACATTTGGGGTGATAATTCAAGATTTAAAGAGCTTGGTGAAACCACTATAACATAATTCCCATCATTTCCATCACAATCTATAATAAAAAACAGCATCTGCATTCATAAAAACCATCAGACAAAAATCAGACATAACTGATGCTGAACCCTATCTTACCAAGCAATAAGTAATACTTATCCAGGGAAATCTGAAGTAATTTTTTAAAAAGTCCTATTATCTAATTAGGAAAATAATTTATGCTATTGCTTGACTCATTACTTTTAACAAATATAAAAATGTACATTTACATACATTTCATCATTTTTATACTAATAATGGTAAAGGTAAGTTACTTCCAAAAAACGTATCAAAGTCTTTTAGAATTGCATTGTGCAGGGAATCCTGGGTGGCTCAGTCAGTTAAGCATCTGCCTCTGGCTCAGGTCATGATCCCAGGGTCGGTCAAGCCCCACTCTGGGCTCCCTCCTCAGCAGGGAGCCTGTTTCTCCCTTTGCCTGCTGCTCCCCCTCCTTATGCTCTTCTCTGTCAATAAATAAATAAAATCTTAAAAAAAAAAAAAGGAATTGCATTGTCTAATATCATACGCATTTGCTACATGTGGCTATGAGCACTTAAAAGGCAGCTAGCCCAAACTGAAATGTGCCGTATAATACGTACCCCTTTTGAAGACTTTGTAAGAAAATAAGAACGCAAAATGTCTCTTTAATAACTTTTATTTTGATTACATGTTGAAATATTTTGGATGTACTGGGTCACAATGTTATTACTAAAATTAAGCTCAACCGTTTCTACTTTTTTTAACAAGTACTTAAAAATTTTAAATTTTATATGCACTTCACATTATATTTCTATTAGACAAAACTGCCTTACAACCTTATGGTCTAATGATACAAAAAATGACTTTGAATGTGCATATTTTGTTGCCTAGAAGTATGATGACATATCATACAAGACTCTCAAGTATAAAAGTCAACAATAAAATAAAAAATCTTTGTTATTGGCATATAAGGATTCATTTTACCTAACAGATTTATGTTTACAAAATGTGATTGTTTTGTTCAAAATTACCTGCAAATACATAGCTGAAAATAAAAAAAAAAAATTACACTGATTCCTCAGCTAAAACTTCCATTCTACATACTGTCCTGGTTTTCAGATTTTCAAAGTCTGCAAACTCAGTCTTACACTTCTTCCCATATACTTTGAAAGTACTTTGAAATACATGGGTATTTAAAAGTTGTCAATTACTGAAAGAAAAGCACACTACCTGGATAAGCACACTGAAGCAGAGCTATCGATTTGCCTCCAGGAGCAGCACAGAGATCCAGAACCTTCTCGCCATCCCTTAATTCCAGAGCCAATACTGGGAGAAGAGAGGCAGCATTCAGGAGATAATATTTTTTTAGATTTCCAATTTGGTGTCTTTCTGAAGGCATTCTATCTGGAGTTCTGCTAAGGTAACACCTCATTGATTTAGGATAGTAGGGTAAAGATCCTTGAAAGAGTGTGTGATAGCCCTTTAAATGTAAATCTTTTTCCAGTTCAAAGGAATAATTGAATCGGTTAAGAAGGATAGCATACTGCCAGCATGATGGTGATATTAGTATATCCCTAGAAGCAGAAAAAGAAAAAAAATATAGTATTAATATTATATATACAAACACAATTTTATATTACTAATCAATTGAAACGGGGTTCTAGTTTCACACTTACCTGTGATTTTTTTCAGAGTCAAGGTAAGTATCACTGACTTTGCCCTTTTGTCAAAGGTTCCAATATGGTTCAACCTACCACAGACATGATCCTGACTTTATTTAAAACTTTGGTATTTTATTCATCATGGATTTTCTTTCTTTTGTATCAACTGTACCCGTTAAAGTATTACTTGATTATTGAGTTTTAGGGGTCCCTTAAATTCTGCACCAGAGAGGAATGCCTTACCTGCCTCAACCTAGTACCTTCCTGCAGAACATCTTGCCAAAAACACATGGTCTTTTCATACCTCTGAATACATCGAAATAGACTGTCCATCATTCTTTGCACAAGTGTTTTTCATAAAGACAAAATTTAAAACCTGAGACTATTACCATTGGAGGGAAAAGTACTATCATTAGTACTAAATGCCTCTAAAGGGCATTTAGAGGAGTGAGTGTTAAAGTCTTCCTCTCAGGAAATAAAAGTATGGAAAACGAACTACAGTGAACTCTACAGTAAGAGAGTTAGTGAGGCACTCAGTGGTTCAGATGATACAAAACCAAGGATGGTTTAAAAATCACTTATGGATTGACAGTACCACCCACCCACCACCCTCCCGCCTTCACCAGAAGATTCTCTTTCCTAAATTTTTATTTAGTCCAACAGTTAGAGCTCTTAACAGTCACAAGCTCACATCAACTGACGTATGATACAGCAGGAAATATTTAATTTATTTACAAGCTGATCTTTCTAGCTGAGTTATTTGGGAGCCTCATTAACCATGGTCAATTAAATAAATTCCAGCTGCTACTCACCCCGGAGGTGACTATGTGAGAAATGGCTGGATTGAAATGTAACACCTGCGACTGGAACTGTGCCAGGTGAATTTCAACTGACACTAACACGTGAAGCTGTTTTCTCATTTACTGCCTCTTACTCTGATGGTCCACCATCATGGGAACCCAGTTTGTCTGTTTCAGGAATTCTGGAAGATGACAACCTCTTTTTTTAAGAATGTACTCTACTTTAGCATGCATCAAGTGTCTATAAGAGACTGCTAAGTCCTACTCCAGGATTTTCTGATACAGTAGGTTGGAAGCAGGAACTGAGAATTAGCATTTCTAGCAAGTTCTCCAGTGATAATGGTTCTGCTAATCCTCCCAACCACACTTTGGGAACCACAACATTAAAATGGACCCAAAGGGAAGATCTGCAAATGTCACGGTTGTAACTTTTATTTCAGTCCATCCTAATCTTCCCCTCTTAACAGGATGAAAATTTACCCAGGGTTCTGGCTCATATAACAGAGAAGTAATAGTAAAAAACATAATTTAATTCATACAGATTAGAGTGGCTTGTCCCGTTAGCTACAATGGTAGGGTACTTTCAATTGGTTAATATCTGACAGAACAAATCTGTTTTTTTTTTTCTTCAGAATTTCCAAAGCTATTTTAGAATGTTTATTCTTTCAGATGAACGTTAGCATCAGTTGGGTCAGTTAAAATAATTTATAAAATATTTGTGTAGATAGATAGATAGACATCTTGGCTAGGATTATATTAAATGCAGTAAATTTGGGGAGAATTAGCATCCTTATTGTATTTAGTCTTTCCAACCCTAACTACAATGTTTCTCCATTTAGTCATATTTTCTTTCTGATCCCTTAGTACAGGTTATTATTCTTGCATATTTCCTTTTAATCTTATTGTATATAAAAGGATTGTTAGTTTAGGAACACTATTTTTGTTTCTTATACAATATGTTAAATCTTGAATGATAAGGAGAAATACCATAGGACAAAATGAGAAGGGAAGTTGAAGGACAAAGGCAATAGCACAGGCAGACGTATGAAGGACAGTGCATTTGGGTAATTAAAAGTAATCTGGGGCACCTGTGTGGCTTAGTCGGTTAAGCATCTGACTTCCACTCAGGTTATGATCCCAGGTCCTGGAATTGAGCCCCGCATTGAGCTCCCTACTTGGCAGGAAGCCTCTTTCTCCCTCTCCCACTCCCCCTGCTTGTGTTCCCTTTCTTGCTGTCTCTCTCTTTCTGTGTCAAATAAATAAATAAAATCTTAAAAAAAAAATCTGGGGCTCGTGGCAGATTATATGGGTCAAGTATAATGTGATAAAGTTCACTGAAGGACCCTAGGGAAGAAAGCCTCATTGGATTTAAAAACATATACCTATTGGGGCCCCTAGGTGGCTCAGTCAGTTAAGTATCTGACTCTTGGTTTCAGCTCAGGTCATGATCTCAGGGTCCTAAGATCAAGCCCCACATGGGAAGCTGCTAAAGCTTCTCTCTCCCTCTTCCTCTGCCCTTGCTTTCTCTCAAATAAATAATCTTTAAAATACACACACACACACACAAAACACATACATACACATACTTCTGGCAGATTGAGTCAGCAATCTTCAGAAATTATTCTCATTCTCTAACAACTGGATGAAATAAGACCTTGCTTTAAAAAGATTTTCTGACTCCTCCTAACCGGTACGCAACCTTACTGAGTCCTTGCACTTCCTGGAATAAGTTTTCTTTAGCCTTTACCAGTCTCAGGATAAACTGCTCCCTCTGCCTATAATGACCTTTCCGCTGACCTACAATGGCCCACCTAAAACCTAGCTGACTCCCCTACTCTCTGCTGAGGGGCCAGTTTAGGCTTTATCTCCTCAGAGAAACTTGTCTACCTATAACCTAATCCAGCCACCCCACCTCACCCTAATAATAAAAATTACTAATCATAAGTTTACAATATGCGGGGCGCCTGGGTGGCTCAGTGGGTTAAAGCCTCTGCCTTCAGCTCAGGTCATGATCCCAGGGTCCTGGGATCAAGCCCCACATCGGGCTCTCTGCTCGGCGGGGAGCCTGCTTCTCCCTCTCTCCCTCTGCCTGCCTCTCTGCCTACTTGTGATCTCTGTCAGATAAATAAAAGGTTTTAAAAAAATAAATAAATGAATAAAATAAGTTTACAATATGCATTTTTCATACCTAGCTTATTTAACCATCACTACCGTGAAGGACAGCTATTACCCCCATATTAGAAGTTAGGTAACTGAAGCTTCTCGAAGTCTGGCAACTCACCCAAGGTTCTATCACTATTAAGCAGAAGTACCTGATTCAAAATCTGGCTGACTTTAAAGTCTAAAGTGTGAGACCTTTGTACTGTAGCACTAGCAGCATACCACAGGGAGAGACAGAATTTTCACCCCAACCTTGGACTAGTGTCAGTGCCCTGGTCTCCCACTGCTCCTAACAATCAGAATAGCCTGATACATGCTGCCTGGAGCACCTGCAGTGGGACCACTTGGTGAAGGGACTGCTCAGGATGCTGCTTCCTACCCCTAAGAAAGTAAAACTGCATATTAATGTGGGTCTCAGCACCACACCCACAGCCGTCCCACCCAACTACCAGTGACCTCCCCTCTTCCTAGCACATGCGCACAAAGACGCACACACTCACACTCCAGTGCATTGGTAGGATGATGCCCCTGGGCCTCCCAGGCCAATGGTTACTCAAGTCCAAAGCTCTAACTGGATAGACAAGTAGCCCAGCAGATAATACAGGGAGTGTACATCAAAGGGCTTAAGAAGACACTCACCAGACACCACACTATGGCACTCCTCTCAAGATTCATGAGGAGTCTGAAGCTGTTCCACTTACTGGTTTTCAATGACAGAAGTTCAAGTACCTCAGCAGCCAGGAGAACTGGGACCCACAAGACCAGTAACATACAGATGTTTGCTCGTACCTCCACAGGTATCATTTTGAAAAAAACTATGTACCCTCTGGCATGTTTTAAGTTGACATCAAAATCTTCACCATAGACTTAAGAATGTAATTTCCAGCATGCTATAAAAATTGTCATTTTCAAATATAAATTATACCACTTTTTAAAATGCATCCAGTGGAACCTAAATACGAGTGATTTTGAAACCCATCACTGTCCATTTAAAAATTCATGGACTGAATCTTCTTGAACAGGTGAAAATTTTAGTTCCTTTTTCTATTTACATACTATGTCCCCCACATAACTTTATTTTAATACATTTTTGTGCTCAAAATCTTTTATTACCCTATCATACTTCTCTGCCATAAACACCACACACACACACACACACACACACATATATATATATATATATATATACTAAATCTGTTTTCACTGTGGCCTAAATCTCTAAGTGTTAAAATGGTAACTTCTGGATTCAGTTATCAGTAAAATTTTTACTATAAAATTGATCAAAATACTTATCATAGATTTGATAATTAATAAACATAAAAAGGAAGTGTTAGGAAATGGATCTCAATGAAATAACTTCCCTTCCCACCACTCCCCTGCCAACCCTGGTCTCCATATATCCAGAGATGAATATTACCGAGGGCTATACTGAGTCAGGGTTAAAATCAACTACATTCCTGTTTTGTATTTTTACAAGAGCTGAGAAAAACCTTCACTTAAATAAGTGGGTAATAATTAAATATACTTCACTGTAGCAATGTCTCTCTTTTTGACTTCTATTTCCTTCTGAGTTATATTCCCAAATCACTTAATCATCTATCTTCAAAAATATTTTAAATGATCTGCTAGTTGACAACTCAACTGGAGCTCCTTTACTTTTGCTAAAAGCAAAACTTGGAAACCACTTGACCTGTCAAAGTATTTGTTGTCATTAGTCATTTATTTTTTCGACCCTTACAATGACATTCCAACAGTCTCTGACCTGCAGAAGTGTTATCACCCTGGAGAACTGCAATGTGGAAGAGTCAAGATAGTGAAAGTGTGTTCTCTTTTTGTAAAGTGGGAGAAAGACCAAAGAAAGCTAGTTGATAAAGGAAAATACTCCCTTTGGCACATAAGGATCAGAGTACTTTTGTGAAAGAGAATATATGAAAACTGAAAATCTGGAAGTTGATTGCTATAACTTGCCTGTGCACACATATCCTTTGAAAAAATTGTATAATGTATTATTTGGACAATGTTATTTGATGTTATTATTTTCATTCAACTTTTCTGTGACTTTATTCTTTTCTCTTAGTACTTATTCTACTCTCTAGTCTACCTTCCTATCAAATGATGAGGATAAAAAATCATTTTATCTAGGAATTGCTAAGCACAATTGGTATAAATCTTGTTGATTACAAAACCAATTAAATTTTTATGGTTATAAAAATAAAAATCCGTTTTACTGCTATTGGTATCCACTAGAGGGTGCTCATTCAATCATTTTAAAAGTCTGGTTTAGCAATGAATCCATCCGTTCATGGAAGTACACCTAAGTATGTTTATAAGACTTTCATTTTTATTCCTCAGAGATTCTAATGATGAACTGACTGCCTCCTACTCTTTCTTGGCATTGTTTCTTTAGTGCTTATAGAAGGCAATCTACGTCCATATTTGTTATTCACAGTAGCTCAACTAGAAGTCCTAAGTGATGGTTTGCGTTTCTGGTAGAGACCAACCTAAGGTGAAAATACTGCATACAAGGAATCCCTTGTATCAGGAGACATGTGCATACACTCCCAGGGGTGGGACTCCACACCCTGCACAGCAGCACACTTGGTAGAGGACCAAGATGGATTTTAGTATCATAGGCCTAGATTGGCCAGTAAAATTGGTACTTTCTAACTTATGACTTTCAAAGGGGCCAAAAGTTACTACTTCATAGGGATTTGCACAGAGTAAGGTTGAATATTTGTGTAAAGCTAACATAAGGGACAAAACAGAAATAGAGAGCTCATTTCTGTTTTCCCCAACCATCCTACTCCATCTCATTCACAGATTCTGCTAATGCAATCTGACTGTATTTTTTCCCCTATACATGAACTACGTGATCTCTGGAGAAAAGTGTCTAATAAAGATTTCCAATTAATCTTCCCCTCATATACAACTGAGGGCAGAATATATATAATCCATCTTTGTATACCCAGTGCTTAGAACAGTACTTGGTTTATAAACACTAAAATTTTGAATAAGTAGATGACTTGCTCAAGTCTTAAGATATTGGTTCTTCAAGACCCTCCCTTGTCAGAAAAGACAACTTAATGAAATTATGACAACACAATCTCGAAAGAATTACAATAGCTGTTATCAACAAAATGCAATGGAAACACATTGTCTAGGATATATGGGTCAGGTTGATGGAGAATTGGTTAAAAACAGTTAACAGTAATAAAAATAATGCTAACACATATTGAGGGCTTACTATATGTCAAACAATATTCTAAAATTTGCACATATATAAAATCATTGTAATAATTATATGAATTAGATCCTATTTTACACATAAAGATAGTGAGGGGCTGAGATGTTAAGTAACCTACCTAGGTCATATGCTACCAGATGCAAAGGTGGGATCTAAATGCATATTTTAACCACTGTACAGAGGGGAAAAGGAAAGGGTCATTCCTGGCAGAGGGAATAGCACACACAATCCCAAAGGGAGGAAAGATCCTGTCTAGTCATGCTAAGATATTTAGTCCAAACATAATACTGCAGACACTGGGGGGCAGAGGAGGCTTCTACTCCAGGAGTGGCACAATGGAATACGATGGTACTGAAAAGCAGCAGGACAGAGGGTAAGACAAACTCCCAAAGCTCCTCCAAATGTGAGCTCTGTTCCATTAGGCAAGTTAATTAGCCCCCATATGCTCAGTTTTCCTATCTGTAAAGTGTAAATAGTAACAACTATCTTAGAAGGCTGTACAGAGGATTAGGTTAGTATTCATAAAGTGATTAGAACACTGCCCGACAGACAGTGTCATAAAAGTGGTTACATATAAGCCATCAAATAAATACTAAAGGCAGGAGACTATGTAAAGGGACTACTGCAATATACCAAGTAAGTAATGATGCAAGCTTAACTAAACAGTAATAAAGCGGGTAGAAATGAAATCCAAACGAAGAAATGTCTCAGGAAGAAGCAAAAGCATCTGGTGGGCGTTGAGATTATGATGGAGGCAGAGTAGTAGTGTATGGCAGCCCATAGTTTGGGAGCTGCCAAAATATCAAGGTCAGTCAAGGTAAGAGATACATAGTGCAGAGTACAGGAAGTTCAAAGCATGAAGCTTCCACATGTGCTTTCCAGTGGAATCACGGGCAAGCACAACTTTTTCCTGCAACAGTGTATGACCACATGCGTAAGAATACCGCCAAGTAGGAAGGCTCACCAAAAGCTTGGTGTCTAGATTTTATTGGGGGCTGGTCACATAAATACAATCAACTGGCTAATCTTTAGTTTCCAACTCCTCTGGAGGTCAGAGGTGGGAAGCCAAGCTGATACCATGGCCCACAGCCCCCGCCATAAATCACAGTTAGACTTTCCAGTGTGGCCTAACCCCCCAAGTAAACAAGGACACTCTTGGGCAGGACATTCCAAGGGCCTAGAGATAACCTCCCAGGAGCTGAGGGCAAATATCAGACTTATTTTTGATTAAGGTTCATTCCTTACCTTGAAGGTCTGGAGGAGAAAAGAGGAAACATATTGATGGTGATAACTTCAACAAGTGAGAAAAAATATGCAAGTGGCAAATGACAACATAGGTTTAGAAGGGAAAATAACATGCTTCTGAGATTGCCTAGTATCAAACTAAGTGAAGTTACCAGAAAACACTGAGAAGTATGGAACAGAGCTTAGAGAAGACTGCACAGCTTGAGATGACAGCATAGTGAGGGAAGTGATGCCATGAAAGGGCATCACTGAAAGATAAATAGGCAATGAGAGGAGCAAAACTTAAACTCATTGTAAACAACTTTAAAGAGCTAGTCAGAGGGTGACTTGTAAAAAAGGTTATTACAAAAAAATAAAATTTAAGTAAATACCAAATCTTCCCCATTATCTACATCTCTTAGATAAGAAAGGACACTAAAAGTAAGCAAATCACTTTCCAGGTAGAAGACAAAAATGCACTCACCTTTCTCTGGAAGTAAATACACTCTGCAAGCATGACATTCCAAATAAAAGTTAAAAAAAATATATAGACTTGTTCTTACTTCCCCATGCCATCTTCCATGTTCAGACTACTTTTTGAGCTCAGCCTTTATTTTGCCCATGGTAAATTTAGCACATTTATGCAAAACTTAAATCATCATAAAACACAACAAAAAGGTAGATGAAGCAGAAGGCACAGCTAATTAAATGGATCTGAGGTTCACTGCTCATTTAATTTAGGGTCAAACAATAACTTATAAATCTGCCTGAGCACATTAAATAGAAAAATAACTCATTACAGGGTATGGGTAGTCAGACTACTATAAAATCTGAAGACACTATCCCTTTAAAAAATTTTTTTAAAAAATTATCCATGAATGTCTAATTACACCCAGGTGTGAGATTAGGAGTTAGGCAGTGGAAGTTCTTTAACCAGAAAGCCTAGATACAGATCCCTGCTCTGGCACTTACGTAAACTTGGGAATTTACTTAAACGCCATGTGGTTTCATCATGTGAAAAATGGGAAACAAACCTCAGAGCTTTGTTCTGAGGATCACATAAAGCCAATACTATCTGGTACATAATAAGCATGCAGTAGATGTGTGGTAGTCTGGCTACTCTATGTGAGTAACTTTACATACTAAAAACATAATGAATTTATTACACTCCACTATCATTCTTCTTTTTTCTCCGTGACAGAAGCTTCCCATTTTAAAATCCAGTTTGGGGGGCGCCTGGGTGACTCAGTTGTTAAGGGTCTGTCTTTGGCTCAGGTCATGATCCCAGGGTCCTGGGATAGAGCCCTGCACTGGGCTCCCTGCTCAGCGGGAAGCCAGCTTCTCCCTCTCCGGCTCTTCTTGCTTGTGTTCCCTCTCTTGCTGTGTCTCTGTCAAATAAATCTTTTAAAAAATAAATTAAAAAAACCTAAAAATCTAGTTTCGAAATAAAAACCACAACCACGAACTATTTTTTCATATTACAGTATTTACAAGTTTCTAAAACAGTATAATTTGTCCTAAAAATTATCTCAGAACCTCAGACTTCATTATCAGTCAATATTTCATTTGTTTAAAAAAAAATAAATGCTTAAAGTTGTCCTTTAAGTGAGAAAGCGTTACTGAGTTTATCCAAAAAGAGATTAGTAAGACAACAATATGACTGAATCCATTGTCTATAGCTACATAACCTTTTTTTTTCCTGAGCAGTATGTACTGGGCTTTTGTCCCTTGCTTCAGAAGCAGTGCTCCCTCTTCTTTCCGCCTAAATTATCTAATTCTTTTTGCTAAGATAACTCCTGTTAAGGGCAGGCTTCTCCTCACGTCTTTGCTTGCACCCTCCGTCTTTGTTAAATAAGACAAGGTTCTCCTGTCTATTTCTATCAGGATATTTATGGAATTAATAGTTCATATAGTTTTAAAACCAGCGTCCTTATACCCCATGAACACCAGACTGCAGGCAAACTGGACATGGGGACTGTCTTGCTCTTTATATTCCACAGGGCATGGAATATACTATTTAACAACTCAATGTAGGCAAGGGAAACAAAAGAAAAAAATGATTAGAATTTCATCAAGACAAAAAGCTTCTGAACAGCCAAGGAAATAATCAATGAAACTAAAAGGCAACCTTCAGAATGGGAGAAAATATTTGCCAATGACGTATCTGATAAAAAGTCCAAAATATGTATAGAACTTATCAAACTCAACACCCAAAAAACATTTAACCCAATTAGGAAATGCAGAAGACATGAATAGACATTTTTCCAAAGACATACAGATGGCCAACAGGCACATGGAAAGATGCTCAACATCATTCAGCATCAGAGAAACATAAATCAAAACCACGAGATACCACCTTACACCTGCCAGAGAGGCTAAAATCAACAACTCAGGAAACAAGAGATACTGGTAAGGATGCAGAGAAAGGGGAACCGTCTTGCAGTGTTGTTGGGAACACAAACTGGGACAGCCACTCTGGGAAACAGCATGAAGGTTCCTCAAAACGTTAAAAATAGAATTACCCTATGATCCAGCAATTGAGCTACTTTAGGAATTTAACCAAAGGATACAAACATACTGATCTGAAGGGGCATGTGCACCCTGATGTTTATAACAGCATTATCAACAATAGCCATACTATGGAAAGAGTCCAACTGTCCACCGACTGATGAATAAAGAACATGTGGGGTGTGTGTGTGTGTGTGTACACTTATATACATACGTAATATCAGTCATCAAAAAGAATGAAATCTTGCCATTTGCAGTAATGGAACTGGAATGTATTATGCTTAGCAAAGTCAGCCAGCCAGAGAAAGATAAACACCATATAATTTCACTTGTATGTGGAATTTAAGAAACAAAATAGATGACACAGGGAAGGGAAAAAAAAAAGAGAGAGAGGAAAGCAAACCGTTAAGACTCTTAACTATAGAGAACAGACTGAGGGTTGCTGGAAAGGAGGTGACTGGGGGAGAAGCTAAATGGGTCATGGGCATTAGAAAGGGCACTTGTGCTGAGCACTGGTTTTTATATGCAGGTGATGAACCACTAAATTCTACTCCCGAAACGAGTATGACAGTATATGTTAACTAATTAGAATTTAAATAAAAACTGGAAAAGAAAAAAAAAAAAACACCTCAATGTAAAGAACCCATGGAATAACATTCTGACCAAAGGCAAAAGTCACTAAGCATAGAAATCAAACTTACCTCACTTACTTCTATGCATGAAAGATGTTTTCAATAATAATTTCAAAGAATTTGTGTGTGTATGTGTGTGTGTACATGTGTTCAAAACACAGCCTGCCAAAAACACAGGGAAGAAATATAACCAAATAAAATGACTCTAGCTAAGACAGAGCTGTGCCAGCTTTAAAGACTAATTATCTTCTGAATTTTCGGAAACTAGTCAAATACCCTCAAAAGTTTTAAGGTTTTCCTGTTACAGTATAATTAATTTTGTCAATTGGTGGGCATTCCTGTTTCAAAGATTAAAACAATTGCTCAAAGCAAGGCTCTAACATTTTTTTTTCCAGTAATTACTAGTACTACAAAGTTTTCTTTCTCCCCTTTTCATTTTCCTACGATTCCATCTATTTCTTCAGTTCTTCTCTTTAGTCTCTGTAGGAAAAGGGCACCCAGATTTACATTCCTTTATTTTTCATCCTCAAGCACCACTCTCCCCCAAAAGGGTTTATTTCCTGTTCTATCAAAAAGCATCAAGAGATGAATTATACTAACCTTACTGTATTCCAGGCATCTCCAAGTTCTTTGGAATACTGGTTCTCAAAATGATCCAATACAACTCTGCAAATCTGTTTTGCAAGCTTCCCCTCTGATTTTGCTTTCAGCTATGATGATAAGAAAATATTGCTGACCCAATCTGATAATACAAATTTATTGAACTTCAAACTAGCAGGTTTTGTCTTAAGAACATGTTTTATGATTATTATTAGTCCTTTCAAGGAAGCATTACCTCAAATATAACAACACTGTAGTTATGAAAAAAGAGGGTTTCTTCAAATAATTATTGCTCCTATGTAAAGCAAAGGTTAAAAGGCTTTGTGGCGTTAAAAAAAAAAAAAAAAAAAAAAAAGTTAGTGGCCTTGACAGAAGCTGCGTCAAAGAAACAAAATTAAGCGACTCTAGGTACTAACATTTGGGGAAACTGAGTGAAAAGCCTATGGAGATTAGTATTATCTTTGCAACTTTCTTGTAAATGTAAAATTATTCTAAAATTAAAAGGCTACTTCGGGGAAAAAAATAAATAAAAGTCGCCCGCTTGCTGTGTAAACTTCCTTGCAATTCTATTTCATTTCCTCATCCAGTTTAGCGAGGTATTACCACGTAATACTGTCCCAGGGTCCCAGGATAGAGCAGTGAGTCTCATACCCTGAGGAGCTTGCATTCTGCTCAAAGCTGAACGGAGCAGTATTCAGCTCGGCAGGCTGGACTGCAACCAAGTGACGTGGGGGCACAGGGGAGTCTTGGGAGAAAACCGCAGAGAGCGCTCAGAGAAAGCGTTCGAGCGTTCCGCACTGCAGCCTCGAACTGTGCAGCCAGGGAAGCCAACAGCTCGCGAAGTTCCCCCCTCCCGACCCCCTCCCTCGCCACCTCGGCCCGCACAGGGATTCAGTCAGAGGCTCCCAGCTGAGCGCCAGCCCTCACCCGGGTCAACATTATCCCGCCGCGAGATGCCAGACAAGAGATCTACAGGACCCAGCACCTCCGGGAAACCAAAAGCACAGCCTCACACGCGAGGTTCACCCGCTCGCACTTCTATCCCTCGCTTTTCCGGTTCAACTTCCCGCGAGATTCTGCTTTGCCCTCCTTGTCGAAATCTCGCCAAAAGTCGTGTAGGTCTCGCGAGAGGTACGAGAGCGCAAAGTTACTTCCGCCGCCGGCTGGTGGGGGCGGTGCTTACCACCGAGGGCGTAGCTTGACCCTTGGGCGGAGCCTTGAGTGGCTGGCAGCTTCAAGTGAAGCGTTTCACTGAACAGAAGCTGCTGTGTGCTTGTGGCTCAGTAAAAAAAAATGTTAATTTGTATTAGGTTTTGTATAATGACCGTTGTTGTAAAATGTTCTCAGAGGCTAAGCTAGTTACGGAATTAATCCATCAAATTGGATATCCCCCCTTTAGCTCAGATATTCAGAACTAAGGGTAATAGGGATGATATGATGAAGAAATAAGACATGTATTTCCTAGAGATGGACAATGGGGATAATCTCTCTTTTAACGGAGAGGGTTAAATGTTTAATTGAAATACAGTAAAGCACTTAGCACAAAGGGTAGGAAACAGTAAATGCCTGAATGTTGGCTGCTGCTGTGTATTATTTTTACTATCATGATCTTCAAGATTATGAACATCACGTTCTGATACCAAATGCCTGAAGACCAGAATGACCCTACACAGTAGCCTCCCACCCACCTTTATTAAGGGCAGTGTTACATGTGCTGAGGAAAATATTACACCCATTCTAATAGGAACAGCACTTTATTTTCTCTTTTAGTGTTACTTTTTAATTCCTCCCTTGTAACAGCAATCAACAATTCATCAAGAAATCAGTGTTTGATATGGTCCCTGATATTTAGTGAAAAATCATCATTTTGAGACCTTTGATGCTCAAAATATCAGTATAGGCATATACCATAGGTACAAATCTTAGAACCACGTAAAAAGAAAAATATCACCAATAATGTGATTTGAAGCTTAATACATTTACTTACACAACTTCCCTAGTAATCTAAAAATAAATTTAGATTTGGTGCAAAAGAAAATAAAGTATTAAGGACTGAAGTGATTAAATGCATGCAGTTTGTTGGTTGTTTAGAGAAAAGTCATTAGTCTACCTTTCAGCCTCTATACATGAGATTATATTTTTTTCTGTGTTCATTTCAGAATATTGCATTTATTGAATTAATATGGTAGTATATTTGCAAAGTAGACATTTAAAAGACTTTTAAGGAGATAGTAGAAATCATATACACTATATTTCTTTTAGGGAAAGGGGATGTGTAATGCTTGGAAAGAGGTCATATTGGTTCTATTATATAATTTTTGAATTTTCTATTTTCCAATGTTTCTATTTTCCAATTTTAAATAAGCTAATGAATACTGATGAAAATGGAAAAAAGCCTATGAGAATGAAAATTAAAGATAATGCCACTAGAGATTGTATTGACATCTTGATGTATTCCTCTAGTTTTACGCATTTTCAAGTTTGATCAAACAGTACGTATAATGTATCCTGCTATTATAAGCATTTTCTTATGTTAAAAATTCTTCATATATAACTTTCTAAAAGTTGCATAGTATTCTAAGGTATGGAGGTTACTATACTAACTTACCTTCTTACTATTGATAAACATGTTTGCTCATCGTTCTTTCCATGTCTGATAATCTTACAATTTTTATTATATTCTTAGTTTCAATAGGTTTCAAATCATACTATTTGTTTCTTTTATAAATTACCACCTCATGTCCACTTATCTGTAGATGTCTTAGTGCTATTTTTATTTATATTAGAGATGTTAACCATATAACATTTTCAAGTACCTTCCCATTTTTTTCTTACAACTCTTTAAATGTAAAAATATCTTAAAATTTTATGCAGTAAATTTTTTTATTTTGTAATTGATTCCATTGCTTTTTGGCTTGGAAATTGCTTCGCACAGAGGCAAGCAATTATGTTTCTTTCTCCCTTTTTTTTCTCTTTACAGCTTGATCTTTAATACTTAACCCATTAATCTATATAGAATCAATATAAATGTATCATGAGAATGTTAGTGGACTTCCCCTACCAAATACCTACTAAAGAATAAACAAAGGTCCACACTTCATTTTAAAAATAGAAACTAGGGCGCCTGGGTGGCTCAGTGGGTTAAGCCGCTGCCTTCGGCTCAGGTCGTGATCTCAGGGTCTTGGGATCGAGGCCAGCATCGGGCTCTCTGCTCAGCAGGGAGCCTGCTTCCCTCTCTCTCTCTGCCTGCCTCTCCATCTACTTGTGATTTCTCTCTGTCAAATAAATAAAAATAAAATCTTTAAATAAATAAATAAATAAATAAATAAATAAAAATAAAAATAGAAACTATTACCAGACTTGTTTTAAACCATGGCAGATATAAATTGAGCTGACACCAACACCAGAAACTGTATTTTATTATTATTATTACTATTGCATTAAAGAATAAAGCAACTTAATATGTACTTAAACTGGGCAGGAAAAGAATTTTAAATAAACCTAAGCAATTTTATTGTGAATTTATTTGTTATAAGAAGTGTTTCAAGATAAGAATACTTTATAGACTTCTATGCATTTTATGAATTTTCATATTTACATAAAACATAAAACATTCATAGTCATGTAGAGGTTTCTGTGCCAAAAAGATAAAGACAGGCTTTACAGTAAAACAATCCACCATCAAGAGACCACTCACTCCTTAAAATGAATGGCAAAAAACACAACAGAGAAATTCACCATCAAAGCAAGAGAATAAAGCCTAGTTTACAGGCAATCTTGAACTATCATTTCAGGAGAATAGCTTATTAGCTGAGGCTCTCATTTTATTATTTTAGTCCTCCAAAGTGGTGTGTACAAACTCTATCATAGAATCCAATGGGATTGGGAAGTAAATATAACTTGTTTTTTATTTAATTTTATCAAATCTTTGGAAAAAAAAACAAAAACCTTAGGGGGAAGTATATACACAAAGTGCAATAGAATATGTATGTTAATTATGAGCTGAAACTTATCCCCTCAAAATTCACATACTGAAGCCTTAAGTCCTAATACCTGAGAATATGACTGTATTTAGAAAGTCTTTCCAGAGGTGATTAAATTAAAAAGGACCTTAAGGGTGGGTCCTAATCTAATCTGACTAGTATCCTTATAAAAAGAGGAAATTTAAACCCTCAGACACTAGGGATAAACACATACAGTGGAAAGACCACACGAGGAAACAGGGAGAAGCAGGCCATCTATAAGCCAAAGAGAGGAATTTCAGAAGAAACCAGTCCTGGCAATAAGGTTCCAGGTTGATCCTGGACTTCCAGACTTCAGGAATGTGAGAAAATTAATTCCCGTTGTTTGATCCACCCAGTCTTTGGTAGTATCGTGTGGCAGATCTACCAAACTAATATAATAACTTAAATATTACTGGAAAAGATATATTATAAAAATCAGGAGACCATTGATTCATTTACCTAGGTCATAAATTCTGTTTACTAATTAGCACACAGAATTTACAACTCGGGCTCTAAACAAGCAAATAATTTTCTTCCTATTTTTCCTTCAATTATAAGCTGATTCCCTTCATCAAAGAAAATTCATTTCTGATTTCCTATTTCTTTCCCCCCAAAAACAGGTTTCCATTATTGTTTCCATGAAGCTAATGGATTATTATTTGATAGTTTATAATCACATATATATATATATTTAGATTTTACTTATTTACTTATTTACTTATTTGAGAGAGAGAAAGCAAGAGAGATCACAGAGGGAGAGGGAGAAGCAAACTCACCACTGACTGAGTGGAGGTCCTATGTGGGGCTCAATCCCAGGATCCTGAGATCATGACCTGAGCCAAAGGCAAACTGAGCTGAAGGCAGATGCTTAACTTAGCCACCAAGGTGCCCCTCTAATCATACTTTAATGTAAGTCTTCAAATATCTAAATTTGTTCTTTGGATCAGCTGGAATATATTTGTTGATAAATAGTATTAGCAGAATCTCAGTTGCAAAGTCTACTCCACTTAGACAAAAACTTAAGTATTAAAGCCAAAGATAATAAAGTTTATAAGCTACAGCTTTATTTGTATAAGCAGTTTCACTTTTGATAAGGTTTTGACACCAAAAAGCATTTTCTTCAGTGCAGAATGGGAAAAATTCAGTAACATGAATAGCATACCATATAGAAACAAGTAGCAAATAAAATAAATTATCACAATAAACAAATACTTGGAGATCAGCTACAAAAAAAAAAGGCATATTCTACAGATAATTTATTTATGGGCTATTCAAAATACATTTTACAGGAGTGCCTGGGTGGCTCCGTTAGTTGAGAGTCTGACTCTTGGTTTTGGCTCAGGTCATGATCTCATGGCTCCTGCGACTTAACCCAGTGAAGGGCTCTGTACTCAACGCAAGGAGTCTATTTCATCCTTCTCCCACTCCCTCTCCCTCTGCCCTCCAGATCTGCTCATGTGCATGTTCTCTCTCAAATAAATAAAATCTTAAAAAAAAAAAAAAGTTTTACATATTAAGTCCTTTGTTTCACACTGAAAAGACCGTTCAATTTTAAGCTTGCAGAAAGCATAGCACTTAATTTTTACAAAATTATGTTTGATTCTCCCATCATAAAAGCAGCAAAATTTGGGGGCACCTGGGTGGCTCAGTTGGTTAAGCATCTGCCTTCGTCTCAAGTCATAATCCCAGGACCCTGGACCCTGGATCCTGGGATCAAGCCCCATGTCAGGCTCCCTGCTCAGCAGAGTCTGCTTCTCCCTCTCCCTCTGCCTGCCATCCTCCCTGCTTGTGCCTTCTCTGTGTTGCAAAGAAATAAAATCCTTTAAAAAACAAAGTAAGCAAAATTTTAAAAATTCATTTGAAAAACTGAGGAAAACACACAACCAATAACTAAAAAGTTCATTATTTAATATCAATTACATGCAATATTGTATGCATGTTATATATTCCTTTTGGGCATATAGACTTATCTTTTAAATAAGTAAAAATATATATCTTTCAGTAAGTAATTTTAAGAAAAGACAGACATTGCATCATCCAGGATCATGAGGTGATATATTTTTAATTGCCTTTAAAATGACAATATTCCTGGGGCACCTAGGTGGCTCAGTGGGTTAAAGCCTCTGCCTTTGGCTCAGGTCGTGATCCCATGGTCCTGGGATATTGCCCCGCATTGGGCTCTCTGCTCAGCAGGGAGCCTGCTTCCTTTCCTCTCTCTCTGCCTGCCTCTCAGCCTACCTGTGATCTCTGTCAAATAAATAAATAAAATCTTAAAAAAAAAATTGACAGTATTCCTTTCCATATATATGAAAACGTGTACAGAGAAAAAGTTTTCATCTAAAATAAAGTCATTATTTTAATCTATCGACTTAAGATTTCTTCCAACAGGCATATCTGAAAATTTCTATTTTCTTACCAAAAAGAAATCACTTAAATTTATCAAATGAAAAGCAAAACTGCATACTGATATAAATTATTTTTATTGTGTGAAAATGTAATAATCCATGATGGTTAAGAATAAAAATGCAGCACATAACAAAATAGGCATTTACTTGTTAAAAGCAACCTGGATTTACAAAACTTCTTTTAAAATATCTTTAGAATGCTTTAGGAATACAAATTAATTTTTGAGAGATATATAAAACATTTATTTCACTGCATCATATATTTCATTTCAAAAATCATTTTTATTTTTAATAAATGAATTCAGTATTATTGCACACTATAGTAATCACTTACAGGAAACAAAAAATGTTTAAACTTTCATTTACTCTCAAACTAGATGAAAATTAAAAGGATGACAAAAGTATAAGTTTAGTGTTTAAAAAAATGAATAAATGTAAATGTTACAAACAGGAACCAAAAAGATATACAAATAAGTTTTACTCTAAAATTCAGTTCAAAATTTACATTTTGTCTTCCTGTGTTGCTTTCGCTTACATTTCAGCCACCTATCAAATTTAGGCTGTTTTATATCTGAAGCAGAATGTTTTTTACTCAGTGTGCCTGGTGTACAAAACTTCAAAAGACTGCATTATGATGCTGACTAGAGTAATAAGTGACCCAACTAATGAAAGTTCAAGGACTTAAAAAATGTGACTAAATGTGATGCTCCAAAGTAAAATAATCATATTAAACTGCTTTAGATATACTTAATCTTGTTATTGTTAGATACTAGTGTTTCTTTGTTGTCAGTACAAGTTAACCAAACTTAAAATTTTAACGAGGTGATAGGATTCATGTTGTTTCTAACATTTTCACAGTGATATAAATGTATATACTTTTAATTAAGTGCAAATTATGATCTAATACTCAAAATATATTCCTAAAAATTTGCTTAAATAGAGAATCCTGTAGATGCCATTCTTCAGTGCAAGGGAAGTGCTACTATTTTAAATTGAGAAATAATTTTGGAATTCTCTCTTTATAAAAATAATTTTAAACCAACTTTTTAATTCTTATTGACTTAGTACTCAAGCATTTCCTAGTTACAAAACCAAGTGTTTGTACCCACAGTGTCTTTTTCAGTCTTCTTGCCTTTATTTTCAAGGCACAAAAGAATTAAAATAAAAGAGTCACTGCAGCTTCTGACAGAACAAGGAAGTGACAACGAGCACCATGATCTGAAAAAGTCTATACCATAAAAGAGGTGTTCACTGAAAATTTTAATAATAGCTCACGTAACATTTTTATTAATTTAAAAAGCATTTAGATCAAGAAAGTATTTCAAGTCTCTTTCATTTATTGCAATCATCACAAAAAAAAAAAAAAAAAAGCAAACAACAACAAAATGAACCCTGCTTGGGTAGTATTTGGGTAGTATTTTCAGATAACATAATTTGGAAGAATAAAGATCTAAGCAACTAGTTTTAAAAGGTATTATTTTAAAATTAGGTAAAATTAGGATGTACATTTCAAGAACAATACTATTATAAAACATACCTAAAACCATATAAATATGTCCTGTTTGTATAGTTCATGTTTGTCAAGTAAATCAACTCCATTTCCATTAAACAAAGCATCTATAGAAAAGTGCAGTCAATATCATAGTAATTAAAATTCTTATAAGTTTTAGAAAAATATAAAAAGTTAAAAACGTAGGTTATAAATTCCCAAGATTCCCCTTCCATGCACATGTATTTTACAAAAAATGTGTAAGATACAGTAACAAAGACTATTAAACAAATGGTTAAGAAAGTGTGCAGAGTCCATTGGCTCTTTTTCTGAAAAGGTTTTCCTTCAGGAATATGCTCATGAATGGGACTGTAAAATCCAGAGTCAACAATAACTCCTGATAATTTGATTCAAATGCTCATCCCATCTACTGATCATTTTGCTTCTTTTTTTTTTTTTTTTTTTAAACCGTGAATAACATGGATAATTGTCAGATCAGTCAGGTCTTTGGCTATTGGACTCCTTACTGAAATTGCCATGGTTATATTGCCCTAGTCATGAATGTTTAGGGCTTTTCTTCTTTGAGAAAGAAGGTCCTCTAGTTGATCTTGCCTGTATTTAGTGCATCCATATGACTTGGCTATGAAATCACATCATGAGCATCACTGTTAGGTCTCTGTCGCACAGCCAGCGGAGGCAGTGGCTTTCCATAGAAATCTACATACAGAAGGGATACCAAAAAATAGTATGGTAAATCAGAATTTTTGATGCAATTCATTATTTTCCAACCAACACCTTTAAAAAAGTAAGGTGCTCTCACTTGATGGGTAGACTAATGGATGAGGAGAATAGACGAAAAAAAAAAATCAAAATCCAAGAAAACTTGAATAAATTTAAAACATAACCACTAGTACAAATTCCTAACTCTAGATTATAAATTAATTTCTACTCGATTTAATAAAAAGTTTTATCTAATAAATATACATATATATTATTTTAGGTCCAATTACATGTTCATATTAGTGTAAAACAAATAAATACTCAAAAATCTATGGAAGTTCTTGCCAAGGCCCTGATAAGTCAGTATTTGTACCATCCATATTCTCATCCAGTGGTTATTACTTATAGGTATTTTACAAAAAGAATTAATTATCTTAGTTTTCTGGTAGGTAGTAATATTCTACAATGATGCTTCTCTATAATTCAGTGATTTACGGTGTATATGATACAAAGAAAGTCTTATTTTACATTTCTTAATAAGTTCCTGTCCCTTAATTATTATCAATTGGCTTAGAGTTAATAGCATATGTAAACCTTTAGTAAGTAGTTATTTTCTAGCCTATTACCTTAAAATTATCCTAGAAGCATAGATTTTTAGGATCACTTGAAATAAATATATTGAAAATGTACTAGAGTCCTGTTTCCAGTTTTGGATATATTGAGAGTTTGGCCAACTAGCCCTAAATGAGCACATGACCTAGAAAACAGCCTGCAATGTCACAAGTAAATGTAAGTTCCTGATATAACTTACCCAAATGTCCTTTGTGATCAACAGTATCCCACACCTGCCAGAGCCTTCTGTTAGATAAGACCCTGATGGAACTTACAAAACCACATTTTTTTTGTTTTGAATTCACCAATCTGGTGTTAGCATATGGCCCAGCTCCTGCAGCTCTCTCTGCCTGCACCCTGCCTTGATCTCCCCCATGGAAACCTCAAGGTATGCCACATATTTCCTCCAGGACCTGTAAGTAATAAATTTCTCCTGTCTCAATTTCTTCTGTGGCCTTTTTGAACCAAGACTTAGCATCTAACATCCAGGGGCCCTACTTAACAAGTGTTAATTTAACAAAGTCATAACAGCATTTAAGAAGACTGGAAGTCACCACTCCATCCTAACAAGAAGTAAAAGGCTGAACAGACTACAAAATCAACACATCAACTCATTTCCATAAGAGGGGAGGTCACAAGACAAACCACTGACCCAGAAATGGAGACAGACAGGCAAATATAGGGAGTTTCAGTTTACCAGAGCATATATTCATGAATGGAAACTGCCAAAGGAAGGAAAACTGCCCAGCTAGGAAAACCTGAACTTTGATTAATTGCTGGAGGCTTAGCAGGAACAAATCTCAGAGTTAAAAACTCCAAGGAGACTAAGTCATATGAGGATTCCTACGATATTGTGAAATTTGTCTCCAGAAACATGACCAAATTTCCACAATAAATATTGAAGAAAAATCCCCTCCCACTTCTGTCAGGCAAGGAAAAAAAGAAACCATTTTGAAATACCCCAGAACACTCTGTTTTGGGGCACACAGCCTCCCCTCAGGGAAAACTAGTTAACTAGAGCTTAAACTACTGCAGTATCATCAAACCCCAACTGACCTGGGGAAGAAGACCACCAATTCCAGCTGGCACTACCCATTTTTGTCTACCGAGTGGGGAAGAAAAAAACTGAGAAATTCTTGTAACATTCAGAGTCCAGAGGGACTGGCTCACTAAAAGACTGAGATCTCATTATAGAAATATAGAACACTTCTCTTTCTATCACATATCACCACCATATTACTGAAAGCCAATTTCAGTAATTCAGTAACTTCAGAAAGTTTCTTTCACCTGATACACCATGTCAGACAAAAACAAAACAAAACAAAACAAAAACAAGGCATTCCAGAAAGGGCAAAAAACCCAAAATGTGAAGAGACAGATCAATCATCAGAAAAAGACATAGCAGGAATATTGGAATTATCAGGCCAGGAATTTAAAATAACTATGATTAATAAGCTAAGGGCTTTAGTGGATAAAGTAGACAGCATGCAAGAACACATAGCAATGTAAGCAGAGAGATGGAAATCCAAACAAAGAACAACAACAACAAAATGCTAGAGATAAAAAAAAAATCACTGTTACAGAAATGAAGAATGCCTTTGATGAGCTTATTAATAGACGGGACACAACTGAGGAAAGAACTTGAGCTTGAGAATAGATCAATAAAATCCTCACGAATTGAAAAGCAAAGAGAACAAAGACTGGGGGAAAAAACAGAAAAGAATATCCAAGGACTGTGGGACAAGTACAAAAGTCATACCTTATTTTTAATGCAATTACCAGAAGAAGAAAGAGAAAAAAGAATAGAAGCAATATTTGAATCAATAATGACTAAGAATTTCCCCTAAGTTAATGTCAGACATCAAGGCACAGATCGAGGTATCTAGAGACCACTGAGCAGGATAAATGCATATCTGGGCATGTCATTTTCAATCTACAGAAAACCAAAGAAAAGGAAAAATCCTGAAAGAAGCTAGAGAGCGAAAAACAGCTTTTCAACAGAGGCTCAAAGCTAAGAATTACATGCAGCTTTTCCTCAGACGCCATGCAAGCAAGAAGAAAGTAAAGTGAAATATTTAAAGTGTTTAGAGAAAGAAAACAAAATAAAACAAAACAAAACAAAACACCAATCTAGAATTCTATACCCTGCAAAACTGTCCTTCAAAAGTAAAGGAAAAATACACTTTTCCAGACAAACACAAGTTGAGGGAATTTATTGTGAGTAGACCTGACTTGCAAGGAATGTTAAAAGTTCTTTAGAGAGAAGGAAAATAATAAAGGTCAGAAATTCAGATGTACGTAAAGAAAGAAAAAGTATCAAAGAAGAAACAAGTAAAATGAAAACACATTTTTCTTCTTAATTGATCAAAAAGATAAAAGTTGGTTAAAAAATGCTAATAGTAACAATGTACTTTGATTATGTATATGTAGGTATAAATCTTATGCATGTATGTATATATACATATATTCACTTATACATGCTTATATATTAAGTTAAATGAATGACAGTAATGACACAAAGAACACAGAGAAAGGAATCAGGATTATTTGATTATTTTAGGCCCTTGCACTACCCATTAAATCTATAGTGTAGTTTGAAAGTGAACTTGGATTAATGTAAATGTATACTGCAAACTCTAGAGTAGCCACTAAAAAAAAAGTAAAAACAAAAAAATTAGTTTAACTGATACACTAAGGAGAGAAAATGGAAACATAGAAAGTGCTCAATTAAACCCACAAAAGGCAGGGGCACCTTGGTGGGACAGTTGGTTAAGTGTCCTACTCTTGGTTTCAGTTCAGGTCATGATCTCAGAGATGTGGGATGGAGCCCCGGACAGGCTCTGCCATAACGAGGAGTTTGCCTGAGATTCTCTCTCTTCCTCTGCCCCTCTCCCTACCCCATTCCCTCTCTTTTCACTCTCTAAATAAATCTTTTAAAAAAAAGGCCACAAAAGGGAGAAAAAGAATGGAAGACAAAAATAGGAACAAAGAATGAGGGCAACAAATAGAAAACAGTAATAGATATGCTAGATATTAATCCAACTATACCAATAATCATTTTGATTTGCAACAACTAAAAGATAAAGACTGTCAGAGCAGATCAAAAAATATGATCCAACAATAGGCTGTCTACAAGAAAATTACTTTAAATATAGAGAAGTATTAGGAGAAAATGGCTTTTCAAGCAACTATAAATTCCAAGCAACTAGTAAGGTACAAGGATACCCTCATAAGTCTCGATGTGACAGTGCAACAAAATGAATTAAAGGTATGGATTTCAAAGCTGGACACACCTACATTCAAATCTTGGTAATGCTACCTAGTAGCTGTGTGACCTTGGAGTGTAAGTTCCTCCTGTACAAAATGGGGATATCCCTGCCCATCTTATAAGGCTTTTAGGAGAAATAAAATGAATTAATGTACCTGAAGTGCTTAGCAATATGCCAGGAACACAGAGTATACAGTTAATATTATTGCTATACTATTGTTATAACTTAAATTAAAACAATTTTGACAAATTTTAAATATGACTTTTCTAATTTCTTAAAATCAAAATTAATGAGAATTTTAATACATAACAGAACTCAAAATTAACCCAAGGTGCGTATACTTCCTAATATGTTATACTTTTAGAATTTAAAAGTATATTCCTAAAAAGAGAAATCACATACACACAGCAAGAATTATCTTTCTCCCTCCCAAGAAGTTATTTTATTTTTGAGGTAAGGATTCTGTATTATTTCTTTGCCAGAAAATAAAATCATTCTATACAAAGTATGTTTCTTATTGTCTTAACTGTAAGGGATATAAGTCGATGTTAGTACCCAACGGATAATAACTGGGCACTAACTGATAATAAATCAACTTAATTGCTAACACACATTTTTACAAAGAGCTTCAAACTTTTTTTTTTTTAAGGTTATTTATTTATTTATTTGACAAAGAGAGATCACAAGTAGGCAGAGAGGCAGGCAGAGAGAGAGAGAGAGAGAGGAGGAAGCAGGTTCCCCGCTGAGCAGAGAGCCCGATGCGGGACTTGATCCCAGGACCCTGAGATCATGACCTGAGCCGAAGGCACCGGCTTAACCCACTGAGCCACCCAGGCGCCCAGAGCTTCAAACTTTTTAAACACCAAATTGAAGGGTAGTAAAACTGCATACAAAATTTTATCTTCATTCACAGTTTAAGATTAGAAATATTCTTTTGTTTAGTGCATTTGGTATTTCTAGCTAAGAGAATCCTTGATCTATTTCTCATAATGTATAACACACAATATGTTAATGAAGTATGGGTTGAGAGTGTTTATATAGTAAACATATTCTCTTTTTAAGTCTCCTTTCTCCATGCATGTCTTACCTGTTACACTGAACAAGTATTACAGACAATAATTAGAAAAGTAAAATCAAACTACTATCAAAACAAATGTCTATTAGCAAAGAAAAGGCATGAATCTGCTTTAAAAATTCTCAGTATAACTATAAAAAATTGTTGTATCTGTTGTTTACTTGCCTTTCAACAAATGCAAAGAAATGTGTATAAAATTAGAGAAAAGAGGAGGATGCAATTATAAAATTGGCAGCTATCAGCATCTCCACTGAAGATCCCATGAACAACTCTAAAAATAAATTTAAGGTTTTTTATTAGAATTTTTAATTATACCTGCGTTCTTCCCTATTAATGAAATCAGAGTTGATTGTACTTTTTTTTTTTTTTTTAAAAACAGGTTAGGTATACTTTGACTAAAAATTTATGGGAAGAGGGGGAGGAGTCAAGATGGCAGAGAAGTAGCAGGCTGAGACTACTTCAGCTAGCAGGAGATCAGCTAGATAGCTTATCCAAAGATTGCAAAAACCTGCGAATCCATCGGCAGATCGAAGAGAAGAAGAATAGCAATTCTAGAAACAGAAAAGCAACCACTTTCTGAAAGGTAGGACTGGCGGAGAAGTGATCCAAAACAACGGGAAGAGAGACCCCGGGGGGGAGGGGCTGGCTCCTGGCAAGTGGCAGAGCAACAGAGCACAAAATCAACACTTTTAAAAGTCTGTTCCGCTGAGGGACATTGCTCCAGAGGCTAAACCGGGGCGCGAAGCCCAGGCGGGGTCAGCGTGGCCTCAGGTCCCGCAGGGTCACAGAAGGATCGGGGGTGTCTGAGTGTCGCAGAGCTTGAGAGTATTGGGACGGGGAAGCCGGCTACAGAGACAGAGCTGACAGTGAGCTCCCAGCTCGGAGTTACCTTGAACTGGACGCAGGCTTGGTGAGCTCAGAGCACGGCCGGAGGTCAGGCAGACGGGAATTAC
Organism: Mustela nigripes; assembly: GCF_022355385.1. Classification (NCBI taxonomy): domain Eukaryota; kingdom Metazoa; phylum Chordata; class Mammalia; order Carnivora; family Mustelidae; genus Mustela; species Mustela nigripes. The sequence goes on from NC_081558.1 coordinate 176,989,982, forward strand.
TGGGCGCTGTTCTCTGAGGGCGCACTGAGGAGTGGGGCCCCGGACTCTCGGCTCCTCCAGGCTGGAGACCAGGAGGCCGCCATTTGAATTCCTGTCCTCCAGAACTCTACGGAAAGCGCTCAGGGAACAAAAGCTCCTGAAAGCAAACCCAAGCGGAGTACTCAGCCCAGCCCCTGGTAAAGGCATTGCAATTCCGCCTGGGGCAAAGACACTTGAGAATCACTACACCAGGCCCCTCCCCCAGAAGGTCAACAAGAAATCCAAGCCAAGACCAAGCTCACCTACCAAGGAGTGCAGTTTCAATACCAAGGAGAGCAGCACAATTCCAGAGGAGGAGAAAGCAAAGCACGGAACTCATGGCTTTCTCCCTGTGATTCTTTAGTCTTGCAGTTAATTTAATTTTTTTTTCTTTTTCATTTTTTTTTTCCTCTTCTTCTGCTAAAATTTTTTTACTTTTACCTTTTTCTTTTTTAATGTTTTTTAATTAGTTTATCTAATATATATTTTTTTCTTTTTTATACTTTTCTTCATTCATTTTCTTTTTTTAAATTCTTTTCTTTTCCCTTTTTTTTTTCTTTTTTTTGCTTTCTTTCTTTCTGAACCTCTTTTTATCCCCTTTCTCCCCACTCATGATTTGAGATCTCTTCTGATTTGGTTAAAGCGTATTTTCCTGGGGTTGTTGCCACACTTTTAGTATTTTACTTGCTTTTTCATATACTCTTATCTGGACAAAATGACAAGGCGGAAAAATTCACCACAAAAAAAAGAACAAGAAGCAGTACCGAAGGCTAGGGACCTAATCAATACAGACGCTGGTAATATGTCAGATCTAGAGTTCAGAATGACAATTCTCAAGGTTCTAGCCGGGCTCCAAAAAGACATGGAAGATATTAGAGAAACACTCTCGGGAGATATAAAAGCCCTTTCTGGAGAAATAAAAGAACTAAAATCTAACCAAGTTGAAATCAAAAAAGCTATTAATGAGGTGCAATCAAAAATGGAGGCTCTCACTGCTAGGATAAATGAGGCAGAAGAAAGAATTAGTGATATAGAAGACCAAATCACAGAGAATAAAGAAGCTGAGCAAAAGAGGGACAAACAGCTACTGGACGACAAGGGGAGAATTCGAGAGATAAGTGACACCATAAGACAAAACAACATTAGAATAATTGGGATTCCAGAAGAAGAAGAAGGAGAGAGGGGAGCAGAAGGTATACTGGAGAGAATTATTGGGGAGAATTTCCCCAATATGACAAAGGGAACAAGCATCAAATTTCAGGAGGTTCAGAGAACGCCCCTCAAAATCAATAATAGGCCCACACCCCGTCACCTAATAGTAAAATTTACAAGTCTTACTGACAAGGAGAAAATCCTGAAAGCAGTCTGGGAAAAGAAGTCTGTAACATACAATGGTAAAAATATTAGACTGGCAGCAGACTTATCCACAGAGACCTGGCAGGCCAGAAGGAGCTGGCATGATATATTCAGAGCACTAAATGAGAACAACATGCAGCCAAGAATACTATATCCAGCTAGGCTATCATTGAAAATGAAGGAGAGATTAAAAGCTCCCAGGACAAACAAAAACTAAAAGAATTTGCAAACACCAAACCAGAACTACAGGAAATATTGAAAGGGGTCCTCTAAGCAAAGAGAGAGCCTAAAAGTAGTAGATCAGAAAGGAACAGAGACCAGATACAGTAACAGTCACCTTACAGGCAATACAATGGCACTAAATTCATATATTTCAATAGTTAACGTGAATGTTAATGGGCTAAATGCCCCAATCAAAAGACACAGGGTATCAGAATGGATTAAAAAAACAAAACCCATCTATATGTTGCCTACAAAAAACTAATTTTAAATCCAAAGACACCTTCAGATTTAAATTGAGGAGGTGGAAAGCAATTTAAAATGCTAATGGACATTAGAAGAAAGCAGGAATGGCAATCCTTAAATCAGATCAATTAGATTTTAAGCCAAAGTCTATAATAAAAGATGAGGAAGGACACTATATCTTACTCAAAGGGTCTGTCCAACAAGAAGATCTAACAATTTTAAATATCTATGCCCCCAACGTGGGAGCAGCCAACTATATAAACCAATTAATAACAAAATCAAAGAAACACATCAACAATAATACAATAATAGTAGGGGACTTTAACACTCCCCTCACTGAAGTGGACAGATCATCCAAGCAAAAGATCAACAAGGAAATAAAGGACTTAAATGACACAGTGGACCAGATGGACATCACAAATATATTTAGAACATTTCATCCCAAAGCAACAGAATACACATTCTTCTTTAGTGGACATGGAACATTCTACATAATAGTTCACATCCTCGGTCCTTAATCAGGTCTCAACTGGTATCAAAAGATTGGGGTCATTCCCTGCATATTTTCAGACCACAATGCTCTGAAGCCAGAACTCAATCACAAGAGGAAATTTGGAAAGAACCCAAATACATGGAGACTAAACAGCATCCTTGTAAAGAATGAATGGGTCAACCAGGAAATTAAAGGAGAATTTAAAAAATTCATGGAAACAAATGATAATGAAAACACAATGGTTCAAAATCTGTGGGACACAAAAAGGCAGTCCTGAGAGGAAAATATATAGTGGTACAGCCTTTCTTAAGAAACAAGAAAGGTCTCAGGTACACAACCTAACCCTACACCTAAAGGAGCTGGAGAAAGAACAAGAAAGAAACCTTAAACCCAGCAGGAGAAGAGAAATCATAAATATCAGAGCAGAAATCAATGAAATAGAAACCAAAAAAACAATAGAACAAATCAACGAAACTAGGAGCTGGTTCTTTGAAAGAATTAATAAAATTGATAAACCCCTGGCCAGACTTAGCAAAAAGAAAAGAGAAAGGACCCAAATAAATAAAATCATGAATGAAAGAGGAGAGATCACAACTAACACCAAAGAAATACAAACTATTATAAGAACATACTATGAACAACTCTATGCCAATAAATTTGACAATCTGGAAGAAATGGATGCATTCCTAGAAACATATAAACTACCATAACTGAACCAGGAAGAAATAGAAAGCCTGAACAGACCCATAACCAGTAAGGAGATTGAAACAGTCATTAAAAATCTCCAAACAAACAAAAGCCCAGGGCCAGACGGCTTCCCGGGGGAATTCTACCAAACATTTAAAGAACTAATTCCTATCCTCCTGAAACTGTTCCAAAAAATAAAAATAGAAGGAAAACTTCCAAACTCATTTTATGAGGCCAGCATCACCTTGATCCCAAAACCAGACAACGATCCCATCAAAAAAGAGAGCTATAGACCAATATCCTTGATGAACACAGATGTGAAAATTCTCCCCCAAATACTAGCCAATAGGATTCAACAGTACATTAAAAGGATTATTCACCACAACCAAGTGGGATTTATTCCAGGGCTGCAAGGTTGGTTCAACATCCGCAAATCAAGCAATGTAATACAACACATCAATAAAAGAAAGAACAAGAACCATATGATACTCTCAATAGATGCTGAAAAAGCATTTGACAAAGTACAGCATCCCTTCCTGATCAAAACTCTTCAAAGTGTAGGGATAGAGGGCACATACCTCAATATTATCAAAGCCATCTATGAAAAACCCACCACAAATATCATTCTCAATGGAGAAAAACTGAAAGCTTTTCCACTAAGGTCAGGAACATGGCAGGGATGTCCATTATCACCACTGCTATTCAACATAGTACTAGAAGTCCTAGCCTCAGCAATCAGACAACAAAAGGAAATTAAAGGTATCCAAATCGGCAAAGAAGAAGTCAAATTATCACTCTTCGCAGATGATATGATACTATATATGGAAAACCCAAAAGACTCCACTCCAAAACTGCTAGAACTTGTACAGGAATTCAGTAAAGTGTCAGGATATAAAATCAATGCACAGAAATCAGTTGCATTTCTCTACACCAACAACAAGACAGAAGAAAGGGAAATTAAGGAGTCAATCCCATTTACAATTGCACCCAAAACTATAAGATACATATGAATAAACCTATCCAAAGAGGCTAAGGATCTATACTCAGAAAACTATAAAATACTCATTAAAGAAATTGAGGAAGACACAAATAAATGGAAAAATGTTCTATGCTCCTGGATTGGAAGAATAAATATTGTGAAAATGTCTATGCTACCTAAAGCAATCTACACATTCAATGCAATTCCTATCAAAGTACCACCCATTTTTTTCAAAGAAATGGAACAAATAATTCTAAAATTTATATGGAACCAGAAAAGACCTCGAATAGCCAAAGGGATATTGAAAAAGCCAAAGTTGGTGGCATCACAATTCTGGACATCAAGCTCGATTACAAAGCTGTCATCATCAAGACAGCATGGTACTGGCACAAAAACAGACACACAGGTCAATGGAACAGAATAGAGAGCCCAGAAATAGACCCTCAACTCCCTGGTCAACTAATCAACAAAGCAGGAAAGAATATCCAATGGAAAAAAGACAGCCTCTTCAATAAATGGTGTTGGGAAAATTGGACAGCCACATGCAGAAAAATGAAATTGGACCATTTCCTTATAACACACACAAAAATAGACTCAAAATGGATGAAGGACTTCAATGTGAGAAAGGAATCCATCAACATACTGAGGAGAACACAGGCAGCAACCTCTTTGACCTCAGCTGCAGCAACATCTTCCTAGGAACATCGCCAAAGGCAAGGGAAGCAAGGGCAAAAATGAACTATTGGGATTTCATCAAGATCAAAAGCTTTTGCACAGCAAAGGAAACAGTTAACAAAATCAAAAGACAACTGACAGAATGGGAGAAGATATTTGCTTCCTCCTCTCTCTGCCTGCCTCTCTGACTACTTGTGATCTCTGTCTGTCAAATAAATAAATAAAATCTTTAAAAAAAAAAAAAGCCTGAGCTGATGGTCTGAAATCAGAACTTCAGTCTGCTGTATCAGGCAGTTCTCTATACCCAACTGTCCCTTCTCTAGTTTTCCATTTATGGAATTCTAATGCCATATATTCACGAGATTATACCTTATGTTAATTTAATCCAAAGAAAACTATTTTCTTGAGTCTATAAGCCTTTACTAACTTTCAATTTTGCTGAACCTTATTCGGTTTGTTAGTTTAGTCTCTGATTTTACAAATTGTGTTAATCTTTACTTGACTTTAATATTCAGTAGCTGGGTCTCATTAAAAACAGAGAAAAAACCATTAATGTGACATTATCACAGAGTATACTGAGCACATATAGGACAATGCTGTTTTTAACACTATATATAATTGTATGTCTCTTTGTAACTGTTCACTTATCATACCACTTTACATATAGTGGATAAACATGAACTATGATTATTTTTACATCTGTATTCCAAGGTAAACAAATTATATGGAGGCAAAAGGCACTAAAGAATAAAAAAATTAAATAAAATGAAAAAAGTGAAGTATAATGAAAAAGGATGGTTGTGAACTTGAAAGCCTTCCAAAAATAAAAGTTTGTTGAAGTAGTGAGGTAAAGAAAAGTGGATGTAATACGTATACTTGAAAACTGATCCTTTTGCATTACCATTATGACGTGTTTCACCAAGAAGCTCAAGTTTTGGAAGTCTAGTGACTTTGGGGGTTCCCCAGCCAACTAAGGAAAGAGAAAAAGATTTTAAAACACTGTTAAACAATGTCTCTTTAGGTCTGTTGAGAGGATCCATCCCTTGACAGGAATATAATAATATTCGATGTCAAGTCATATATGTATATTGAATGACACAGTATTATTTGAAATAGTTTTTAATTAGAAGTGTAATTATAGGCCGGTAACATCTACTTTAAGTTTTTACTTATCTTTAGTCAAAAATATAAGCATCTTCACCACCATCAAAAATTACCGTAGGCTACTATTCCAAGCCCTAGCAAAGGGATTATGATCATTATTTACTAATAAATGAAACATTAGAAACGAGTCTTAAAATGTTACCACCTAAAGCCTTCTAATAGGGTTAAAAGGACACTATAAACATATACATTTAGATATTTATTGAGCACCTATGGTGTGTTAGGTATTGTGCCTAGTACTGAGAAATTTCTCACAATCACCACGCAGTTAGCACATACCAGTGTTTTACATGCAATATTCCTTTTAATCCTCAGGACAATTTAGAAAGTCAGTATGTATGTTGGAAATATATTGGAAAAATTCACACATCTTGCTTTCAAATGATAACTTTCAGCATGAAAGATCTAACTTTTTAAAAACTTCCATTAGCCATCCATTCATTAAATTTAAATTCCTTTTAGCAATTTGGGGACTGATATTTCAAGTAGGACTTGAATCCATTCTAGGAAGTGGTTGGGTAAAGTGTTCTTATTAATTTTACACACTTTCTACTTTAGAAAACATTTTTTTTCTGATTAAAAAAAGGAAATATATACTTACAATAAATTTTGAACAAAGTAACATAGAAAACTTCCTTTATCATAAATTCACAAGAGTAAGCATATTGAATAAAACCACAAAATTTCTTTATTTTTCCTTACTGTTTAAAGCAGTATTCCTAAATTTAGTATCAATATCAATTTACTCACCAGGAGGAGGAGGTGGGGGTGGTGTTGGACTCTTAGGAGCAGAGTCATCTGTATTAACAGGCTCTACACGGTGACTCCTTTTTATTCTTAGTTTCTTAGTTTTCTTTTTACTGTTATCTAAAAGAATATAAACATGAAACTATATGCCTCTGAGAAAACATAAACTTCTATACGAAAAAGAATGGACCTAGAATTTCTATTCATATTATCCTTACTAGAAAACTACATCTTCAACTTTGGAACTTATTAGCAGTAATGAAATGTACATCTGCCTTTACTAAGAGTAAATTTTTTAAAATGATTACTTATTGAATAATTAATATGATACAAACAGCAAAAAGCCTGTATTTTAAGTTTTATGAGTTATTAAAATACAAAAAAAGTTCACCGTTCCAAAAGTAACTTACATTTTTTCCAAATGTCATATCAAGTAAATATAATTGTTTAATTGCAGGGATGTTCATGAAATTAAGACTAGCCCAGAGAAAGGACAGAGGTGTTGATTTCTCTCAGTAGAATATATGGAATGGATTCCAGGTATAAACAGTTCAAAAATAATTCTTTGAAATGTGAAAAAAGACCCCAATCAAATTTAAATATGTTACCCATTGAAATAAACCCAGATAAGTTATGCAAAATCACAGTATTAGAAACTGCAGAATTGAATCTGTGTTCTTTCTAAAAAATAAACTACAGATTCTCACTTAAGTACTTACAAACAATTTAAGGACATTTATGTCATTAACATGCAAATTTTAACAATGAAAACTGGTAAGGCATAATAGTTAAATAACCAAACACTAAAATTATTGAAATATTTTAATGGACAATCCCAGCTGCTTAATTTACATATTATGTAATACAGTTAGTAAAATGTGAATTATCTGTTATATGAGAAATAGCCAACATCTATGAAATCTACAAAGCAGTGAGAAATATAAACATGTTTAGAAAGACATCATTTTTCTAAATAAATTACTTGTGTCATTTGAGACTTTTTACTCCAGAGAAAAACAAAGACATCACTTTACAATTAAACCCTAAGTTTAACAGCTAAGAAAAAGGAAAGAGTCCAGAACCATGCAGTATTTCAAGATGGGAATAGTTCAGGGTCACGAAGAGCACAGGATAACGGGCAGAAGGTATGAAGCAGGCTCTCAGCCCAGCCACAGATGAGATGTATGATCTTAACCAAGTAACTCAACCTCTCCAAGTCCCTGATTTCCTATTCAAAATAATGGGAATAATATACCGTAGGATTGTTATGTTAAATAACATAATCCTGCATTAAATAATAAATCTGAAGCTATATTCTATAGCATAAAATATATTATTACTATAGTTATATGATTGACTATCTTAAATCTTCCCATACTATACTTTCAAATAATCTGCCAAATCTTCTGCTCTTTAACAAAGAGTATTAGTGTTCAAAAGTTCTTTCAATATATTGAGAGGCCAGTTGAAATCTACTTTCTGTTTAACTCTGTTAACAGAACTACATGGGTAAGAATATGGCTGTCCTACCTTCCTAATTTATAAAAGGTATAACTTTCAAATCTAATTTTTTATACAGCAAAATATCCGTTAACTAAACTGAACCTCAGGGATTATGATCTTATTTTCATAACCTTCCTGACATTGTACAAAAATTCTTATATATAATGAAACTATACTGCTAACTAAAAGTCATAAGGAAGTAATGATCATTGGGTCATGTGTCAGGCTCTGTAATAGGAATACTATAGGGTTATTTTTATTTTAAGTAACCTTAAAACCTTGTGGGGAAAAAAAAAATGATGCTAAATCTCCCTTTTAGAGATGAGGAAACTAAGATTAAAAACAATACAGTGTAATATAACAAATACCCTGATTCTATCTCAAGTGGTCTGATCCTCTCTATGATACCAAAGACAGGAATCTGTTAAATCACATAGCCACTTAGAAAAAGAAAAGCAATTATGAATTGAAGATTTTTATATTAAAATAAGAGGAAAATGGCTACTGACTTTAAAAATGTTCAACTGAGTATGTCTGTATTCTGCAGAAATAATAAGTCAATAAAAGAAATGATGCTGACTGTAGCATTACAAAGTTTAAAATAACACTCAAAAAAACCCCATCAAAGTATCTTCAAGGTTAAATACATTCCAAGGATTCCTGAGACTATGCTATATTCCAAGTTCATGAAATAAAAGTGGAAACAGAATTTTCTGTTGAAATTCTTTTAAATTACAAAGGACTACATTTTAAGGCATAATGAATAAAAACAAAAGTTAGCAAATTCACTAACAAGAAACTCAAAACCATGAGAAAACCATGACAAATACTACAACTAGAGACAAAAAATATAATAGTACATTTTCTGTGAAAATAATCATGAAAAATGAGACATGTACTGGTAAGTATTATGTGTGTGTGTATGTATAAATACATATATTTTTAATAACTAGATTTATCACCTGATTCTGATGATCGCTGGTCTGTCTCATCTTCATTCTCCAACTGCTGTGTTAATGCCTCCTTATAATTTTCTACTATTCCAAGCTCATTGTTTTTTTGGCTACTGTCACTGATCTGGCTCTGTGTCTCTATTTGCTCATGCTCCACTTTATGATTCAGGGGGCCGCCATCACTGTCTTTCTCCATATTTTGTCTCTTTTTTTCTTTTTCAAGTTTTCTTTCATTCTAACAAAAATGAAATATATCATTTTTAATCTTCTGGTTATCCAAGATAGTTTTAAGGAAGAAATCTTATAATCCAAAAGCATTCTGTAACTTCGGGGTACTGTGATACTTCTATTAAAAAATTATTTGTTGAATATATCACTAAAGCATACTAATTGGTAATCAGTAAAATTTCAGAAAACACAGATAGTATAAAGAAAACAAAGAAACAAATATTACCAGTAATTCCACAATTAAGAAATGATCTCTGTTTGGCGCACAATTACTAAGAGGTGTTTTTCTTTTCCTACCCACACACGTACAGACATACACCACCCACAAACATATATAAATGTGACTGAATGTCCCTCTTTATATACATATTTATGCATTTGTTTTTTCAACAAAAAAGACTTGATATTTTTACTTAAGAATATATATTCCTTTCCTTGTCAATGAATACATGAAGTGCTTAGAATAGTACCTGACCCACAATAAAGTGTTAGCTGTATGTGTTATATAATGCTATATGCATTAGCCATTACTACTTTCATCAATTATATTATCATTTTGAATGGTTATAGCATAACTTAATTTACCAACTCCTAATGAAGAGACAAATTATTTTCAATTTTTCATTCTAAGAAATACAATTATTGAATTGTTCTTTTAGAATAAATTCCTAACACTGGAACTAGTGGATCAATAAGTATTGGGTAACACACTGCCCTTTAGAAAAGTTAAAGTCAATTTACACTCCAGGCAGTGTTAGGAGAGACATTTTCCCATATCTTCTTCAATACCTATATATTATCATCAGTCTTTTACATGTCCACCAAACTAATATATATATATATTTTTACCTCAGTGTTAGTTTAATTCAATTTAATTATTTTAATTATTCTTTACTGCTAGTGAAGATGAGCTATTAAGTAACTTTATTGTCATTTTTATTTTTTTCTGTCAGGAACTATCCAAGGTAACTCAAAACCTTTTTTTCTATTAGATTCTCATTATTTTCATAGGAATTTTTAAAGGTTCTTTTTTTGTCTTACGTGTCTCAAAAATTTCTCATTAAGGTTTGTTCTTTGCCTTTAACTTCGTAGAAGAGATGTTTAAAAATTGATATAAGAAGACTGATCTGTTTTTCATTTCATGATTTGTGGCTTGACTGTTAACCATGAGAGACTGTAGACTCAGAAACAAACTGAGGGTTTTAGAGGGGAGGGGAATGGGTGGGATGCGAGAGCCTGGTGGTAGGTATTAAGGAGGGCATGTATTGCATGGAGCACTGGGTGAGACATGTAAACAATGAATCTTGGAACACTACATCAAAAATTAATGATGTACTGTATGGTGACTAACATAACACACACACACACACAAAAAGTTCTCCTCCAACTATATACAAATGTTCAATTATACTATATGCTAGTACTTTAATTCTTTTTTTTTTTTACACACTTAAGTCTTCTAGAGTTGAATTTGGTACACACTGTTCATTAATTTTACTTTTTTCCAAATAATTGTTCATTATTCTAACTCCCTTTTTTCTCAGATTTGAAATGTCACCTTTATCTTATACTAAGTGCTCATGCATAACTGGGTTTGAATGGTCTGTCTATTTTAGAAACAATACCTCACAATTTTTATTATCTGTGGTAAAAATCAAAGGAATGTAAAGTTTCTCTAAAATGCAAACATTTTAAAGGAGAAATTTTATGGAAAGAAAAGAAAATTTGCTAAGTAAAAAGAAGACTTTAGGTAATTTGTTTTCATTTATTTCATTTCTTTATGGCTCATATTCTTAAAATTAACAGTTTAAAAGCTTAGTAACTGTCTGTACTTTCTGCATGCTACAAATTAGGTTCAGGGACTTTGATTTAAGGTATACTATGCTATACACCATTACTGTTCACATCTTCATATCATCAAATATACAATGTTGGTAGAGGCACTAAGGCCATCTAAGTAATTTATAACCATGATACTATAAAATAATCAGTCATCATGTACAAGGTGAGCTTTATTACAAATATAGAGAAAATGCATGTTTCAAAGTGAAAAGTCAATCTTGATTTCCTTACTCTATCAGTATTTTTTAAAGAACATACAACAAAACTTGGAAACCACAGTATTTAATAGGATAGAGATAAATCAATAGCTCAAGTTATTAAGACACCTTTAATGTACTTAGAAGAGTGTATACTTAAGGTAAATGTAGTGGGGTTAATAAAAAGATTAAATACAATTAACCTTCTGTTATCTAAGCAACTTAAGACAAACTATCTCATATTGCCAATTATTCTGCAAAATAAAGCAATACCAAAACCATCCAATCATCTTCTTACCTGTGGAGCTGCCTCCCTCCTCAGCAGCAGCCCCAAGGAAGAAACAATCATCCACCTTTCCAGATGAGCACCTGTGTGGAAGGAGGCAGTGACAGGGGAAGAGGAATGGAGAATATACAGGTGGGACCACCAAGCCAGCTGTCACATTAAGCTCTAAGTGAATGGAGATTTAGGAAGCTCTGCCTCTAAGGAGGCACGGCTGCTGAGGGTAATTAAAGCAAGGGCCAATGTGAACTCTGGACACCAGCAGAAAATGAAAACAAAGATAGAGATATACAGACACACACACACACACACACATAGTCCCTTAACTTCCTCCTGATTAAAGTCTAAAAATTAATTTTGGTAAAACTTCTGACAATTAAAATTAAAATAAATGATATTTGTATATAGAAGAACTTAACTATAGTTTCAAACAATCTGAAGTATCCTGGGAAAATAATTAGGAAATCATTTACATACTCTAAAATGCATCATAAGCATTTAAACAGTACTTTTAAGGGATAGTAACAGCAACACAGGGAGAAAGGCAATGTAAATAAGAGTAAATACATTACTATCATATGAAATAAGTGACCAAAAAATGATTTATCTGGACAGTAACAATGACAGTTTCTACATTCAATCTTCATTTTCATTCTCAGTTAATTCAGAAGTCAGCTTTCCTTTTCATATTAGATCAAAAAGCGAACTTTAAGAAGAAGAAAAATTAATCCATTTAATTTCTTTTAGAAATTATCTCTGGTAAAACACTTCTCCCGCCTCCTTTCTCAACTTCCAACTTCATAACTTAAGTTATAAAAATTACATTTGCCACCGTCCATACCTCAAGGATGACAGATGCTATTGGCTGGAAAGGATTAACAATAATTGGTTCAGGGTCCAACTCAGCTAGGCTGCTGGTTCCATTCAGTTCCGCCTGCTCTCGCTCTCTTTGTTCTCTATTGTTTGAGAGAAAAATTTGGAATACCTTATGAGAAAATGCTGAACCATGCTTAAGAACACTTGCAATAGGTTTAAGGCTGTTAAATTGAGTAAGTTAAACATCTGGAGATGGTTTTGAGTTACTTAGAGACTTTCTGAAATCCTAATGCAGATAATAGACCTCTTAGCCCCATGTAAAGATTATCATTTGAACTTTTTTTTTTTTTGGTGCAAAATGGTGGTTGTTTTTTTTTTTTTTAATTTTTTATTTTTTATAAACATATATTTTTATCCCCAGGGGTACAGGTCTGTGAATCGCCAGGTTACACACTTCACAGCACTCACCAAAGCACATACCCTCCCCAATGTCCATAACCCCACCCCCCTCTCCCAACTCATTTGAACTTTTTATTTGAAGTATAGTTGACACACAATATTACATTAGTTTCAGAAGTACAACATAGTGATTTGACAAGTCTATACATTATGCTATGCTCACAAGTGTAGCTACTGTCACCATACACTATTACAATATTCTCTGCTATACTTTTCATCCTGACTTACTCATTCCATAAATGGAAGCCTATACCTCCCACTCCCCTTCACCCATTCTGCCTGTCCACCTCTCCTTCTCCCAACAACCATCAGTTTGTTCTCTGTGCTTATGGGTGTGTTTCTGCTTTGTTTTTTGTTTGTTTTTAAACTACACATGTAAGTGAAATCATGGTATTTGTCTTTTTCTGTCTGACTTATTTCACTTCGCATAATACCCTCTAGGTCCATTCATGCTGTTGCAAATGCAAGATCTCATTATGTTTTATGGCTGAGTAATAATCCATAGTTGATCCTTTGAATTAACACAAAAAAGAAATACTGACAAAAATAACATTCCTTTTGACTGACTTCTTAATTTCAGTCTATATATTCTATATAATCGATTCCTCAACTACCCTCCCTCCCAAACACCAGCCTCTTCATTGATGTTAACGAATAAATAAGTTCTCTAGTTAACACCCTTCTTCAGGGCTGTGTCAAGCTACATGTCACAAATGAGCTGGATAACAATCATTGCTGTGTAAAAGTAGAGAAACTATAAAACTAAATTACCCAATATCACTTAGATTAAAGAAGTATTTCCAGATTAGTTACTACTGAAACACTTACTATCACTGTTATTTATAGTTAACATTGCCCCAGGCATGAAGAATAAATTACTTTTTAAAACAAGTAGCTGAAGACAGAAAAATAAGTACTGTAGATCTGCAACTACACTGTAAGTATGATAATGTGAATGCTCAATACTATGACATTTATTAATTATGTTCTATTATGGAAAGATATATCCATTCATTCTGAACAAAGGAAGCCAAGAGTTAAGAGTTATTACCTCTGTGACCCTGGACTTCTATCTGGATCTTTAAGTCTCAGCTTCCCTATAAATGTGGATAAAAACATCTACTTCATAGTGTTGTGTAGACAAAGCACTCTGTATGTAAATGCACTCTGTAAATGAACATACCTACAAGACAGTAATTGCTCTTAATGTTGTTCATTTATTCCTACATAATTTCAGGTAATCTAGTACTGACATACTATTTTCAGGTACCAACAACAGCATGTTTTACTGTTTTTCAAAAATATCTGAACTTACTCCATTGGATTTAATTAAATAAAATGGGTTTTTTTTTGTGTGTGTGTGGTTTTGTGTGTGTGTGTGTGTGTGTGTGTGTGTGTGTGTGTTTTAATAACTCTTTTCTAAATGCCAATTTACTTTTAATTACAGAGTCTCTTTGCTCAATAGGACAGGGCTCAGACCACAAGTTACATGGCTAGGAGAAAGGAGGAATGGGTAACAGAAAAGCCTGCCATAACAAGATCTAGAATATCTTTATGCAAAAGGTTAAAAAAAAAAACAAAAAAAAAAGACAAACATTAGACTTCATTTATCTAACTCTTTTTTCTTTTTTGGTTCTTTTTGTTTGCGTTCTTAATGGAGGAAAAGCAAAAAAAGTCTTCAGAAAATAAAAGGTATATCTCCTTGAATGACTTATACTGAGCTTTGTATCATGAAAATATGATACACTAGGATAGAGAAAACCAAAGATTCTCACATTTACTAAAACCTCCCACTAATATCAAGAAAAACCTAGATGAATGATCTGCTCATATTACTGAGCACGTGGGATGGACAGTCATCTCTAAAAAAGATGTAAGTCCTTTCTCTGAATTAAATGAAAGATACCAGTAATCAGAGGACTTCCTCAGCAGTGTAAGGAAGCATCTCACAAAGCCATCACCAAGAGTAATTAGTGGGTTCTTGCCTACCAAATTACAACTATGTTAAAAGCACATGGGAGGCCAAAATTATATAGATGGAAGACAACTTTGCATCTTACAGGAACTCACTCAAAATTCTTTTCATTTTAGGGGCTCCAGTTAAGTCGGTTAAGTGTCTAATGCTTGACTTCAGCTCAGGTCATGATCTTACGGTTGAGAAACAGCTCCACATCGCACTGGACTCCATGCTGAGCACAGAACCTGCTTAAGATTCTCTCCCTTCCTCATTCTCTGACCCTCCCCCACCCTCATGCATATGTATGCATGTGTGCACACGCTTTTGCTGTGCTCTCCCTCCCTCTTAAAAAAAAAAAAAAGACATCTTTTCGTTTTGGGGCATCTGCACAGCTCAACTGGTTAAGTTTCCAACTCTTGATTTCATCTCAGGTCATGATCTCAAGGTTGTGAGATCCAGCCCCACATCCGGCTCAGTGCTGAGTGTGGAGCCTGCTTGGAATTCTCTCTACCCCTAACCCTCTGCTTCTCCCTATACCCTCCCTCTTTAAAAAAAAAAAATACATATATATATAGCGGGGGGGGATACATACAGATATCTTTTCATTTCTCCCCTCCCCTAACTCATAACAATCCAGTGGAGAAAGAAAGATGAATCATGGCATTATTTACTAAACTCAACTTCTAATCAAATCTGTGTACTCTCTTACACATTCAGATTATTATAATTTTATGGTAGAATTTATATAATCCTTTTTTTTTTAATTCAGAGTTTGCTAAATTCCATTTAAAAGTTTGCTTTCAAGCACTATATTTTTAAAATAATTTTAAGCAACATATTTTAAAATACTGAGATATTGCAATTTAATCTGCTTTCTGACAAAACTAATATAGAAGATCAGATTTTGCTTCAGTTGACAGATCCACTAACAGCTTACCTTCTATCTTTGCTTAGACTGAAGAAGGAGTTCTCAGTCTATTGAAGTACTGAGCCCAATAATTCTTTGTGTGGGATATGGTCCTGTGCATTACAAGATATTTAGCAGCATCCCTCGCCTCTGCCCACAAGATGCCAGTAGCACTCCAGCTACCCCATGTGACAAGTAAAAAATATCTCGAAACATTGCCAAATGTCCTCTGAGAAGCAAAATCACCCCATGGATTGAGAACCACTACACCAACAGTACTCAAAAGAAGAGATAAAAATCTTCAAGTTCTGGTATATAGTACCTAAGGAATAAATTTAACTATTATAACACCACTAGGAAAATTAGAATCCTACCACCCAAACTTGTATAGAGAAAAATCCACAGAAATAAAATCTTTACCTAGTATCTTCACATAGCAAGAGGAAACTGAATAGATAAAACTATAAAGTTATTCTTAAAGCTGTGATGTTCTTTACTTTGCACATCTGCTGTGGCACAAATAAATCTACTTGCCTCTCTTCCCGTAATTTTCGCACTCGTTCAGCCCTTTCTCGTTTCTCTTGCTCTTCAAGAGCACGCTGTTCCATTGTGTCCCTTTGGATGCGTTCATTTAAGGCATCAAAGTCTCTTGCAATGATATGTAGCAGCCAATAAAGGCCTTTTTTAATGGACTTGTCAATTTTCTTTCCATATCCTAAGACAGCAGAACAAGGTTCCTGAAAAAGACCAATTCGTTTGGCTCAAAGATTAAAACTAAAAGCTCTCCACAAATATCTGTTCATAAACCATTAAGTATAATTACCAGCAAATCAAAACTAATCATTAAGTTAATTATATGAAGCATCTGCTTATTTAATTTACAAAAGACATCTTTGCAATGATCACTAATAAAACATTAGTACCTATAAGGTGAAATATTTATGGATTATATCTGTAAACTGTAAGACACATTATGACACAAGAAGTCAACAGCGCTAGTTATAATTTTAAACAAACTCCATGGAAAGGCACTTGAGTGGCTTAGTCCACAGACTGACTAGGGTTAGGATCCTAGGGTCCTAGGATCAAGTCCTTCACGCAGCTCCCTGCTCTGTAGGGAGCCTGCTTCTCCCTCTGACGCTGCCTGTCTCTCTCTCTCTCTCTCTCTCTCTCTGTCTCTCATGACTAAATAAATAAATAATCTTTAAAAAAAAAAAACGGAAGACAAAAGTGTTCTGCCAAAGGAAAAATACCCCTACTTAAAAAAACAAAACAAAACAACAACAGCAACAACAAAAAAGCAGAAAGTTTTAACTCCTTATATGCCAGGGAATTTACAGCAATAAATATCTTTTAAGATTGACGGCCTATTGGTCATCTTCTGAAACCAGAATGAACAACTAAATCCTCTGTCTACCTTTCGTAAGATTGTAGGATAACTCTCCTGATACAATTTTTCAAAACTCATTATAACCTCTCCCATCATTAAATTTTGTATTTATACTTTACCAATCTACAAAATTTATAGCATGACATGTTTGTATAACTTAATAAGTCCTATCAGCAATATCTTAAACAAAAAAGCAAATCTAGTCTTTGAAATCATGAAAGTTTATGAAAGTAACAACTAAACAGAAACCATATGTTACATTCAAGCAAATAATATCAATAGAAGAGTGAGAATGTGATTTCCTGGGTAAAAAAAAAAAAATATTTTAAGACACTGATAAATTATTTTGTTAGCTGTCTACCACTTAATTGCCTATCACCTCCATAAAAACCAGACTATGCTGAACATATCTCATAGGGCAAAAAACCCCCAAAACTTACTATTTGACATAGGCACTTGTGTTCATTGACCAATTTTTCCAGAGATAGGCATTCAATCACATCAGCTTCTCCTAAAGCCCCTTCCTTGTCTTGTTTATTTGCCAACCTAGAGAGACATAAATGAAGTAGTTTTATAGCAAATACATAATCATGAAGACACTTAAAACTATTTTGATTATGTTCTTCTTATTCCAAATTTTTAAGCCTATTGATCACAGAACACACTGGTTCAAAAATGTATTATAGTATCTGGGAACCTGCGTGGCTCAGTCAGTTAAGCATCTGCCTTCAGCAGAGGTCATGTTGCCAGGTTCCTGGGATTGAGCCCCAGCTCATGCTCCCTGCTCACGGGAGAGTCTGCTTCTCCTTCTTCTTCTGCCCCTCCCTCTGCTCATGCTAGGGGGAATCTCTCTCTCTCAAATAAATAAAATCTTTTTTAAAAAAAGTATTGTAGGGGCACCTGGGTGGCTCAGTGCATTTTCCTCTGCCTTTGGCTCAGGTCATGATCTCAGGGTCCTTGGATTGAGCCCCCGCATTGGGCTCTCTGCTCGGTGGGGAGCCTGCTTCCCCCTCTATCACCCTGCCTCTCTGCCTACTTGTGCGCTCTCTCTAATAAATAAAATCTTTAAAAAAAGTTATAAAAAAAGTATTGTAGTATCTGTTTCATTATTTGTTCTTGATTTATGGCTAAAGTAAGTTTGTAAGAACTGGCCTAAAAAAGGCAAAAATCAACTAACAAGAAGTGTTAAGAAAACAAACAATAGTTCAATAGGCCAACAACAACAACAAAATACTACAAAAAGAACCATCAATTCTAACTCTCACACTAATTATGTCCTTATCTTTTTAAAATACAAACTGTATCATGTTTTAAACAACCAGATAGTTATACTGAACTTGTAATATATGAGCTCATCTGTATTTTCAGTGTGTGAATGGGTCCACATAAATGTGCAACTTACTGTAGAGGTAGGGTCACTTTGAATTTACTGGGCGTAGCATTGGGCATAAAAACCATGATGTTCAGTTAGGAACAAATTGGGGGAAAACAAAATGAAAAACCAAAATAAGTTATTTTAAAAAAATAGGAATTACTACAAAATAACACTGTTTGCCTATCAGATGGCAGAGATTTAAATAAAACACTGTCTTGTCAGGGTTTGATAGATATTTTGGAGGCAAAAATATATTATTCAATAAATCTAATGAAAACTTATCACCTACCTTTAAACATTATCAACATTAGGCCATTGTTGTTCATCTACAGATCCTCTACTTTTCCTGCCCAGTTATGTTACTTCACCCCAAAATTTAAAAATTTTTAAAAATTACCATAATACCACTATCACACCTAAAAAAAACTAACATTACTCAATCTTTTTTCTAATGTTATGTCCAAATTCAGATCCAAACAAGATATACATTACAATGTATTCTTTTAATACTGTCCCCAGTCCCAACACTTACACCCCTGCAACACCACCACCACCACATTTCCTTCCATGACATTTATTTGAAAACAAGTACCATTTCTACAGAATTTCCTGTGTTTAAGATCTAACTATCTTACTTATAAGGTCATTTTAACATGCATACCCAATATTTCCTATATCTGTAGTCAGATGCACATCTGTAGCTGTGACATCTGCCGTTAGATATATAGGCTGGATGAGTTTCAAGCTGAAATCTTGACAAACATATTTCACAGATGGTGCTGATACTGAGAAGGCATAGAATATCTAGTTATAGAACATTTAGTGATTTTAAATTGGATCAGAGGTTTTGGCTGGAGTCAGATTGATTCATCCAAAATAAAGTTCCCCACTAAACTTTCTTTCATCGAATGATTTTAACATCCATTAATGACCTTTGCTTAATTTCATTATTTTATAAGAGCTTATAAAATCATGATTTTTCTAGTTCTATATTCCCTCTGAATTTACTAGCTGGATTTTGTTAAAAAAAAAAAAAAAAAGTAAGCTTTCATCAACTACTTGGTAGGTCTTACTTAAATAGGATTCAAACGAAAGTCAACATAAATGTTTTGATCCTTTGCCTTCATTTCTTAGTTTTCATAAGAATAAACTGATGCCCTATTAACCTCCAAATTGCTTCCTTTGGTTTGTGAGGGGATATCATTATGAACTCACAGGTTTAAAAAAGTATTTAATGTGTTTCAATTTATTACAGTCATTGTATGTTTGAGGCTCAAAGTTACCCATTTTTGGTCAGTGGGAATCCCCTTTGAACTAGCTCCTGTGTTCTTTTGGTGCAACTCCAATAGGCTTTGATAGCTTCTTAGATTTTGTTAAAAAAAAAAAAAAAAAAAAAGTCCCAGACCTGGAATCATCAATTTCTCTAAAGAGTCCTGATTCTTTTCAGTAAGGAAGGAAATGGTACTTTAAAGATCACAATCTGGGGACTCTGGGCATTTATTGCTATTAATGCCATTGCTTCTAGACCATGAGTGAACAAAGCTAGGAAAAATGTTGTTTTGTAAGAAAGAAAAAAAATTAAATCATGAGCCCATATTGATTTTTCCATTTTAAATCAAATATTACTTACGTTTTACTTAGCTTAATTGTGTCTCTTCTTTTCTAATGCTTGAAAACTACAGTTCCTAATAACATGAACATTAACTATTTCCTTATCTTACAACATATATGAGTTTTAACATAACAACATCAGTCTTATTACTAAAAATCCTACTAAATTCAGGCCAAGATCTCTTTGTGATTATTTTTGTCTCTAAGATAGATCCCACAAAAGATGCATGGGTCAAAATACTCTAGTTTTAAAATTACTTGGAATAATCCTTCTCTGTCTGGCTATTCCACCACCTAGATATGTACCCGGGTTCATTTGTTTCAGGCTTCTTTTGCCTTTTAGAGATAGATGTTTATATGGTTCCAAATTCAAAACTATAAAAAGAAGGTACAATCAGAACTATTTTTCATCTCTGTCCCTTTTCTTCTATTTCTTCCATTCTCTTTTAGGTAATAATTTTCATAAGTTTTTAGTTCATCCTCTCACTATTCCTTTTTGAAAATATAAACATGTATATTGGGGAAAAGGTATTGTAAAGTATATAATTTGGGGACTATGGACTTTTGGGTTGTTTCCAATGGTTTGTTTTCATAAAGAGTGCTGTGAAAAACAAGTGTGTGAAGGAGTTATTTCTTATTTCAGGAACAGAATCCAGGAAGTAAGACCACTAAATCAAAGAATAAATGCAAATGTTATTTTGATAGATATTATAGCAAAGTACCTCCTCATACTCTTAAATCATAACAACTCAGACAATAAAAAAGGGAAGGTAAGGATATTTAGTACCATGAGATAAATTTCATTTCTAATACTTTTTATAAATATTTCACTCTGGTAAAAATTAATTTTGAATTGTATACTGATATCATAAACAGTATCACAGATTGCTGCACAACTTGGGGTTTTCGGCACTGAAACTATGCAAGTAAATTATTTTAAAGTTAAAATAGCAGATATAATCTCTGCTTGCCTCTCTGCCTACTTGTGATCTCTGTCTGCCAAATAAATAAATAAAATCTTTTAAAAAGGGTGGGGGGGGTGCCTGGGTGGCTCAGTGTGTTAAGCCTTTGCCTTTGGCTCAGGTCATGATCTCAGGGTCCTAGGATCGAGCCCCATATTGGGCTCTCTGCTCGGCAAGGAGCCTGCTTCCCCACTCTCTTTCTCTCTCTATCTCTGACTGCCTCTCTGCCTACTTGTGATCTCTGTCTGTCAAAGAAACAAATAATAAAATCTTTTTAAAAAAATAGCAGATATAAGTAAAAAGAAAAGGGTGGAAGGTTTAAAGACAAGCTCTTTTCTGGCTGTTGTAGTTCTGAAATTCGATATTTCATGAAGTAAGCCTTTGGGATTTCCTAAAATAAAACAGAATTCAATCATTTTAAAGTAAACGGAACAAAAAGCCTTTATACCAGGCTTGTTTCCATTCTTATTTATTCTAAATTCTGTATATTTTAGCAAGTTTTGATACCTAAAGAAAACAAAGTAACCTCTGTTTAAATACAAATCACCTTTTTTTGTGAGTAATGTATTTTATATATAATACAGAATTGCAATTACAGAGACTGTGCCAAATATTCTATGTAGGCAGTTTAACAAGGACTTCCTGTTACCAGCTAGCTCCAATGAAAATGATCTTCCTTTAATCTCAAGAATGGGCGGCTAACTGGCAAAACCGGATTCTCCAGGTGTGAAGTAAGCAATTTGTTCTTCTCATTTGATACCAACAGCAAAAGGACAACTTTATGTCTAACTTACTTGACTTCATTATTCGGCTTTCAATTACATTAACGATATGAAAACCATACAGAAATTGGCCTGTGAATCATAAGACACAGGCTTAAATAATTGATTGAAACATTATAGATGATACTCAGTTTTTCTCTTAAGGGCAGGACTCCAACACCCCAAGTGGAAAGCAACAAAAAGAACAAGACAAAGGTAAATAAACTACTCTTTTTTTTTCCTACTTTTCAATGCAAAACATCCATAGACTGAAATGTGTCACATTTTAAAATAACTCAATAGATAATTAAAGTTACTGGTTTGTTCAGAGTTGGACCAGGCAGCAGGTAGCTGAACTGTTAATTTATACTGCTAATATACTGAATAAGTTTCCATATTTAAGTAGAGCTCTTATAAATAAACCACTGTAATAAAAATCAACGTTTTTTTTTAATTCCTTTAAAAGAATAACTTCTCGTTTTGGAAACATGAGAAAGTCAGACCTGCTAAAAACAAACTTAAAATTCTTTCTTTTGTAGACAGATTATAAATTAGTCATACTGTGCTTGTTTTAGAGAACACTTTTACATTTAACTGTGAAAAGAAGCTTATGCCTGAATTTGACACACATGCACTTTTTTTTTTTAAAGTTAAGGTAATTTTCTATAAGGTCTTAATTTCTTCATTGCTGTTTCCAAAAATCTTTTAAACTGGAAGAAAGTAGAAAATAATTTTGTTGTAAAAGGACTACAGTAAAAATATCAAAATGCTCATATTTTTAATGGTTTAGTATATTAAAAGTACTTAAATTATAAAATTCTATGTAAATATATTTGATTTGACACTTTAAAAAATTTAAGTACGCATTATTTAAATGCAACATATATATAGGTAGGTCTGATACTTTCAAACTTATGCAATATATAGAAGCTTAACCAAAATTTATTTTATTTTTTGATATTTCTTTAAAGTTACTTTTTAATTCCTACAATGTTAGAACTTAATAACTCCTTGTCACTCAAAATAATATTTTAAGGGTGTACTTGAAAGTTGGCTGTGATACACCAATAACATATTATCTTCATGGCTATGTAGTTTTAAAATTTAATATAAGAATCATTTCATGTACACACAACTTAATCAGATAAATGAAAGTTCAAAATTATAGAATTCTTAAGTATTTAAACAAAAATGGTCTTGTTGCATTAAGGAAGTTAATTTAACAACTTATTTACAACAAATAAGTAGAATAAAAAAAGCACTAAAAGACTACATTATAGGGGCACCTGGGTGGCTTAGTGGGTTAAAGTCTCTGCCTTCGGCTCAGGTTGTGATCCCAGGGTCCTGGGATGGAGCCCCGCATCGGGATCTCTGCTCCGCAGGGGGCCTGCTTCCTCTTCTCTCTCTCTCTCTCTGCCTGCCTCTCTGCCTACTTGTGATCTCTGTATGTCAAATAAATAAATAAAATCTTTAAAAAAAAAAAGACTGCATTACAAAAAATATCAGATAATTTAAGCTTTGAGAGAATATACGCAATTTGCCAAATTCTGTTTTTTAGTTTCAATATTTAAGTAGCAAAAGAGGTGATTTTTCCAGTAACAGCTGCTTTTACCTTGAATTAGGAAAATACTACAAGTTGTCTCCATTCATAAAAGCAAAAGAATACTCCATTTTATGTCGTAAAAAACTGTTACATTTATTAAAATATTGTATTTAATAGTTAACTATAGAAAGAAATGTCTTACTGAAAAAAAATCCATAAATCTGTCATATCTATCCCAAGGCATATTTCTTAAAGCATTAGGTAATTTTTATTCATATGTCTGTTTCTGGGAATGTCCCCTGTTTGTAATAGGGTGGAGAAACTTTTGAGTCATACAGGGTTTACTTTTCTGTTTCCTAGAACAAATTTCCAAAGTTGATTACCATATTTATAAATTAGTCTTCTTTCTTTTTGCAAATACTGTGTTTAAGCTCAAAGATAAGTCAGTTACTAATAGTACAATTCAAAACTGTATAGCAATAGAGTAAGTTAAAAAGGCTGAAAGATTCATATTTGGACAGAAGTCTTCCAACACTAAGAAAATAAATTTAAGGTACAGAAAAGATTACTTACAATGGTGGTCTCATCAATTTTATGCAGCCTAAGCTATTATACTTTACGGCTTCATGAACTCCATCCAACTTTCAAATTCTAACATGCTTTGATATCTCACCTTGCCTAATATTCTATTTTATGAAGCTATAAGATTAAGCAATTAAGATGGAAATAGTTGGGGTGCCTGGGTGGCTCAGCGGGCTAAAGCCTCTGCTTTCGGCTCAGGTCATGATCCCAGAGTCCTGGGATCAAGCCCCACATCGGGCTCTCTGCTCCGTGGAGAGCCTGCTTCCTCCTCTCTCTTCCTGCCTGCCTCTCTGCCTACTTGTAATCTCTGTCTGTCAAATAAATAAATAAAACCTTTAAAAAAAAAAAAGATGGAAATAGTCATGCATGTAGTTATGAGCATGCACCTACTAGAAAATACAATTTATATATAACATGTAAGTGTACATGAGTACCTACATTAAGTCCATTTTTGAACAGACTAACAAGGATTTAAGGAACATTCTGAATTAGTTATCTCTATAATCACCTATGACTTTCAGTCAAGATACACAGATATACTTCCCTCTTTTTTTTTTTTTTAAAGATTTATTTATTTATT
Source organism: Mustela nigripes (assembly GCF_022355385.1). Classification (NCBI taxonomy): domain Eukaryota; kingdom Metazoa; phylum Chordata; class Mammalia; order Carnivora; family Mustelidae; genus Mustela; species Mustela nigripes. The sequence goes on from NC_081558.1 coordinate 177,014,515, forward strand.
TGGCAGGCAGAGATCACAAGTAGGCAGAGAGGCAGGCAGAGAGAGAGAGGAGGAAGCAGGCTCTCTGCCGAGCAGAGAACCTGATGCAGGGCTCGATCCCAGCACCCTGAGATCATGACCTGAGCAGAAGACAGAGGCTTTAACCCACTGAGCCACCCAGGTGCCCCCAGATATACCTTCCTCTTATACAAACATATAAAAGTATTTAATATTAAGGGGAAAAAAAGATAAAATTTAAAACTCCATCATTATATCTGAAGTAAGGAAATTAAACTTCCAGATACCAGAACTGAAAAAGGAACATGTTCATAGTCAAAATGAAAAGTAGGAATTAAAGCAAACTCCATGCAAATACTTTCCCTTAGGGGCCAGGGTTTAGTGTTTGTGCATAAGAGGGGACTAAAACTGGGCTTCCCAGATGAAGTAGCAAACTAGAAAAAATAGAATATAGTCCATATACAGTTAAAAAGCCATTGGTTTGTCCAAGATTCTAGGAGAAGGTGGTATTCACTGGAGCTCCAAAAATCACTGGGGGGCCGGGGGCAGGGGAGAACAGACCCGTATATACATTATCTGAGCTATAGAAATCACTAAAGAAAAATCAAGCCCATATTTATTCTACCTGGCCTAACCTGGGCAAGCTCCAAAGGGGCCTAGTAGTGCCAAACACAAAAAATAGGTTAAGAATGTATCTATAATGCAGAGCACTCAGGGCAACCTTGTATAATGTAATCACCCACTGAAGACAAACTACTGACAAAGTTCACAAAATACACTTGTCCACCACCCAAAGAAACAGTTGGTGGCCACAACAAACAAAGGAATTTGTTCCCAAGAAATGAGAAATAATCTAATAATGTAAAGTATCTTTAACATAAATACACTTTAAACGTTCAAAAGAAGTAAACAAAGACACTGGATCCCTAAACCAAGATGAGCACAGTATAAACTGTATGGCTAATTACATATAAACATTATTATAATATGCGTGCTGTGATACATAGCACTGAAAAATCTGACTTCTTCCTTTAATATTAGTAACACATTGAGATCTACAGGGAAACAGATTTGGAAGTTTTACTTTTTTTTTTTTTCTGGTAAAATTATCAACATTAATGAATAAAAAATACTATCAATATATTTTTAAAGCATTCCTTAAAGTACCTTTTATTCAAATATGAAAGTGTGGTACTCTGGGAAACAATTCTTTCAAGAATAGAAACCCAGGAAAAGACAACTTTTACAAGGCTGAGAGTCAAATACATTGATCTCCAAAATCAGTGACAGTAAAATTTACCTTTCCAAAAGCACTTTGTAAGGGAACACAGTGTTACAATAACAATTTGAAATATTCTGTTCCTTAAAAATTTTTTCAAACTATGATGCTTGGGAAAAAGGCTTTTGATGGCATTGATAATTTGTTTCTAACTTAAAAAAAGAGAAAAGATCTATCCAAGGCATAAAAATGCTAGAGGGGCTTGTTTCAGGATTTCTTCTAAACCATGCAACCAAGAACAAAGCTGGGGACATTGTAGTTCTTGAGAACCGTTAAATTTAGACAGTACCAAAAGCTACTTAGCCCTATAGAAACATTAAACAGGACTTAATTATCATGAATAAAAAAAAAATCAGAATTCGTTTTGTTTTGGTACCTTCTTATATTTCTCATTTGATCCCCTAATACTTTAACTCCTTTTTTTCCCCACATATCAAGAACACAAGTCATTATTTTTTAAGTACAAAAAACAACATAGCTATGTCTCACATAGTATATACATTGTAGCTATAAGAATTCATACTAACAAGTTAGTAGAAAACAGAAATCTGTGTATGTATACAGAAATGAAGTATAGTTCACTTCTTATCTCTCTTATCTCAGCTTATTACTACAAGCCAAAACAAAATATAAAAATCCTCATCTCTACATGGTACCAAGGATAGGATTTAAAATTTCTTAAAGACTTTCTGTAACACAGGTCTATGCGAACAGAACCAAATCTTCTTCCTCTTCTCAACTGTAAAGTGCTTAATTTGGTCTAATTACATTAATGGTCATAATAAAGCTGCAAACAGGATAATTATTTTAGCTCTGATATACTACCTCCTGCAAGAACATTTTTATTTTAGTATTACAGTAATTTATACTAATTGATTATAGTATTTATACACTAATACAATATTTGATACAGATCAGCTTTATTGTTGTATATTTCACTAGAATAATCTATCTCTATTCACTATAGAATGGGGAAAAAAAAGAACAGATTTGCAACCAGGTAAGCTTATATCTGAATGTACGGCTCTGCCATTTTTTAGTTGTGTTGCCTCTGGCAAGTCACTAAGAAAGAGGAATAGCTATGAAAGTCAACATCCAAATAAGGGGAATTTCAAAGAAAAGAATACAAAGAAAATGGAAGAGAGATTTTTTTTTTTTTTAATTAGGACCCCCCCAATCCTTAACACATGAAATTTCCAACTTGAAAAAAAAAACTACATTTCCAGCAATTTTAATGCAAAAAGATGTACCCCAGGTCATGCTATTGTGAAATTTCAGAACACCAAGAATAAAAAGAAAAGGCCAAGACTTTCATGAAAGGAAGAAAATAAAAGATCCTGTATAAAATACCAGGAATCTGATAGTAAATTTCTTAAGGGCAACAAAGGATGTTATATAAAAATGCAAAAACGTTTTCAAAATTCTATGGGAATATAATCTCCAAGTAAGAATTATATCTGCAGAAAATATATTATTCAGGTGTTAAGGGTAGAATAAAAAAACACTTTCAGAAATACAAGTTTTCACTACATTTTTGTTTTGAAACAAAACTATGGGTATGCCTCAAAATCAAGAGAATAAACCAAGAAAAGAGATGAGGAAGTGGGAATTGGGAGATAATACACAAAAGAGAAAAATATCTAAACGCAAGAGCTATGGGGTAAATCAGGTCATACTAGATGGTTCCAGGAAAAGAAGTCTCAAAAGATATAGTAATATAAAGGAAATAAAAGAAAAAGAATACCTACTATAAAAAGAATACCTACTATATTTAAATATTGAGAGGATACTTTCAGTTCAGCTGAAGAGTTTTAGAATGAATTAGTAATACATACACACAAAATGAGGCAATTGAAAAACTTAGGTAATTAGCATCTTCAAGAGAAATTTTAAAAGTTACATCGTTCTTGATCTGTGTGGTGGTTACATGTACGTGTGAAAAATCATCAAACTATACATTTGAATTTAGGGCATTTTCTCATTACATGCAAACATTTCAATGAAAAGCTTTCTTAAAGTACACATTTCCTAACTCTATCCACTGAAAAGGCCAAGAAACAATGAAAAAAAATTATTTGAGAAAGGAAACATGACCATAGTACCTTATGTGACTCTGGCGTACGTAATATATGAACTAGGAAAATGTGTAATTATGATAATGTAAACACAGAATACTGACTAACCAAAAATTATGATATAACTATTTTGAAAGGAAAAACTGAGGGAAGGCTTGGTGTTTAAAAGAAAGTTAAATCCATATCTTTCACAGCAGAGATTCAATATAATATTTAGAACCGAAAAAGCAGAAACACCTACATAGACAAATTACTTAGAAACAGAGAGTTTAAAAGCAACATAGAGCTAAGGAGTTGAAAATTACTGCCTTGGGGAATGGGGAACTGGAAATGAGATATGGTGGGGCAGGCAGATATCAGCAGTTTATCTTGACAACCTGTGCAGTGATTTGACTTCTTAAACTGCCTGTATGTGTTAATTTGAGGAAAATAAAAATATATTTTTTTAAGATTTTATTTATTTATTTGACAGAGACCACAGTAAGCAGAGAGGCAGCAGAGAGAGGAAGGGGAGCAGGCTCCCTGCTGAGCAGAGAGCCCGATGTGGGGCTCGATCCCAGGACCCTGGGATCATGACCTGAGCTGAAGGCAGAGGCTTTAGCCCACTGAGCCACCCAGGTGCCCCTAAAAATCATATTTAAAAGCCAATTTAAAAAAGAAAAAGTTTACAGCTATAACAAAAGTAGCATGACATCTTAAAGACTTTGGGGAGGAAATTATTTTCAGAATCAATAAAGTAATGCCAGAGAGAGCATACAGATAAGGAAGTAATAAATAACACTAAATCAAACAAAGAGTAGGGAACTATTCAAGATAAATCATTAAGCTAACTGAAATTAGTATCAACCTCCCTCTACACTGGAAAGACAATCAGTCTTTATCAGAGGTATATAGTAAATTATGGTTGCTAATTCTGCTTTCAGAAAGTTGCCACCTAAAAAAAAGTTTCTATAATCACTTCCCAATGTTTTTGAGTGTTTTTAAATATCAATACCAACACAGTCATAAGATATTTAATAAAATACTCAACACAAAAGAGCATGTACATGATCCAAGCTTTATGTAATATATATATTCTGGGAAATTTGTTATATATCTTATACAGGAAAAGCACTGGTCTAACAGCCAGGAAATCTGACATTATTTAACCAGTACTACTACTAACAAGCTCTGGGTAAGACATTTAACTTTTCTGATTCTCAATTTCCCCATAAGAAAAATGCATAAATTGATTAGTTAACTTATTAGGATTCTTTCTGGAATCCCATTCATTGACTTGGCACCCCATCTCCTATACCCCAGACAGTGTTCGTTGGCTCTTCGTCTTCTCAACTTTAGGTCTCACAGCAAATACCCCCTTAGAGAAGACTTGCTTAATTATCTACCAAGATCTAAAATTGTCTCGTTTACCTATTTAATTATATACTGTCCAATTCCCCTCAGAGAATAAATTATTCAAGTACAGGTACTACTGAATAAATACTACAGCATTTAAAATTTTGCATATAGTAGGACTCAATAATTCTTTGACAAAATATTAGCCCTTTAAAGCGAAAGGAATAATTATTAGGACACTGGTTTAACTTTTTGTGCAATGCAGGCCTCATTTCTACATTCTCAACTGGGTCATCATTCAAGAATCTTGAACACCTCCAGCCATGACAAGCTTATTAACTCATGAAGCAGTTTATTCCATCTTGGGACAACTCTACCCATTCAAAAACTCTTTTTTATACTAAATCAAACCTCTCTTCATGTAATTTCCATCCATTGTCTTTTGGAATAATGCCAAATAAGTCTAATCCCTCTTATATATACAGACCTACACATTTCAGAAAATAGCTGTAAATATTCCCTAGATCTCTTTTGCAGGACAAGTATTTCCATTCCTCTCAACGATTCTCTGTACTATGGTCTTCCAATCTCATCCTTCCCTGACCATTTGGAAATTTCCAATTTATGAATTTTCATCTCAAAACATCAGAACTTAACACAGTCCTTCTTCCACTTGCTTTGAATAGCCTAGAGTCATCTGGCCTAGAGTCATCTTTCTTAGTCAGTCTAGACATGATACTGTTATTCATGAAAGCATGATTATTCTGATAGAAATCTCCAGTAAGTTTCCTAAGCACCGCTATGAACACAGTATCTTCCATTTTATAGATGTTTTCTAAACAACTAGTTGCAATATTTTACATCTTCCCTGGTTAAACATAATTTTGTTACTTTTAGTATAGTGTTCTGTGCTATTTTAATTTTTGAATCCCAATTCTGTACTTCAACATTCTGAAAATCACTCCAAATTCTTTGCCATCAACATATTTGATAAGTATGCCATCTGTGACAATATCCAAATTACCGACAAAAATATTTACTTAAGCATATTAAACACTAAGCCCGATAGCATAACAACATAACGTTAGTAATACTGGTTGATTTTTCTCTGGTTTATACTGATATTATGCGTGTTTCAATGCACTATTTGTAATTTCCTAAAGCTTCTTATCTGCAAAAATATCATGAAAGGTATTATTAAGTGCATTTCTAAAATCAAGATGTACTGTGAAAATATTTTATTAACATAGATTGCCTTTGTCAATATATTTTTTAAGTTTTTATTTAAATTCCAGTTAGTTAACATACAGTGCAATGTTAGCTTCATGTGTACAATACAGTGATTCAACATTTCCATACAACACCCAGTGCTCATCACAGCAAGTGCACTCCTTCTCCCCATTACCTATTTAATCCATTGCCTTACCCACCTTCCCTCTGGTTACCATCAGTTTCTTCTCTATATAGTTAAGACTGTTTGTTGCTTGGTTTGCCTCTCTCTCTCTCTCTCTCTCTCTCTCCCTTTCCCCCCCTTTACTCATTTGTTTTAAATATGTTAATTTTTTAAAAATTCCACATATGAGTGAAATCATATGGTACTTGTCTTTCTCTGACTTATTTTGCTTAGTATAATATACTCTAGCTCCATCCATGTCCATGCAAATGGCAGGATTTTTTTTTTTTTTAAGATTTTATTTATTTATTTGACAGGGATCACAAGTAGGCAGAGAGGCAGGCAGAGAGAGGGGGAGGGAAGCAGGCTCCCTGCTGAACAGACAGCCTGATGCGGGGCTCAATCCCAGGACCCTAAGATCATGACTTGAGCAGAAGGTAGAGGCTTTAACCCACTGAGCCACCCAGGCGCCGCCAGGATTTCTCTTTTTCATGGCTGAGTAACTTTCGATTGTGTGTGTGTGCGCACACACACACACATATATTCACATACATATACATATACAACACTTCTTCCTTATCCATTCATCAGCCCATGGACACTTGGGCTGTTTACATAATTTGGAAGTAGATATTGCTGCTATAAATACTAGGGTGCATGTATACCTTTGAATTAGTACACCTGTATTATTTGGGTAAATACCTAGTAGTGCAATTGCTGGGTCATAGGGTAGCTCTATTTTTAATTTTTTGAGGAACCTCCATACTATTTTCCACAGTGGCTGCACCAGTTTGCTTTCCCACTTACTCATTTCACTTGATATATATATACAAAAAACATATGTATATAAATCACTATTTATAAATTATGTACACCAAATTTAATCCTGTGGATAACTAACAACATAGGATATGATGTCAATATTATCAGCACCCAAAACAAGACTTTATGTATCTTCCTGTTTGGAAAAAATAGCACTTAATATGAATGGATATAAATTTTGTTCTAAGTCTGGATATGTTTGAAAGGAATGCTAAGAATGAGAAACCAGCATAATCAAACCAAGAATATGTTTTCATATGTATGCAATGGATTAAAAAAACAAAGCTATGTTAAATGTTAATCCATCTAGAAGCCTCAGATATTTTAAAATAAATTCAACATTATCTATATTATTTCAAGCCCTCAAATGGAATCTGCCCTGTCACTATACTGATTTTAACTAAATTATGCATATTTAGCAAAAGGAGTTTAACATTACATAGGCCAAATAAACTGGGAACAGTATCTTTACTAATAAGGGCATTTTCGGAGTGTCCTTTTACTTCTAAAACTTGAAGATATGGCCAAATCTTCTATTCTAAGATATATCCTCTGTATGTACAAAAATCTATTATGTGACAGTATCATGACACTGAAGTACTTATTTGGGGGGCTACTGTATCTTTATCATTGCTTTCTTAGCTACGTCAATCAAACAGGACTCACAATAGGCTCACGAGATGCACAGTAACTTATAAATTATTTTACATTACTTTTCCTATTCAGTTATCTTTATGAGGAAATTCTTAGTGATTTCTCTAATTTTTCAACCTCTTTTCAGAAAACTAAGAGGATTTTTCGGGAAGACACACATAGCTATGTGAAGTCAATTGCTATTGAAAGAAAATGCCAAACTTATTTGTTTGACACATTTATTTTTGCTTCTTAAGAGGAAAGGTATGATGAAAGACCGACTTCAAGAACTAAAGCAACGAACAAAGGAAATCGAACTCTCTAGAGAGAGGCATGTGTCGACTACAGAAGCAGAACAAGGGGTGTTTTTGCAGCAAGCGGTTATTTATGAAAGAGAGCCTGTAGCTGAGAGACACCTACATGAGATTCAAAAACTACAGGAGAGTATTAACAATTTGACAGATGATGTTCAAAAATTTGGGCAACAACAGAGAAGTCTGGTGGCTTCAATGAGAAGGTTTAGTCTACTTAAGAGAGAGTCTAGCATTACAAACGGGATAAAAATACAAGCAGAAAACATTAACAGAGGTCTGGATGATTTAACAAAAGAAGTTAAAAAGTCAGAGGCTGAAAGTGGTCCATCGTCAGTGGTGACAAGGATACTTAAATCTCAGCATGCTTCGATGTTCCGCCAATTTCAGCGAACTATGTTTACATACAATGACACAATAGCAGCAAAGCAAGAGAAGTGCAAGACATTTATTCTCCGTCAGCTTGAAGTTGCTGGAAAAGAAATGCCTGAAGAAGAAGTAAATGATATGCTTTATCAAGGAAAATGGGAAGTTTTTAATGAAAGCTTACTTACAGAAATCACTATCACTAAAGCACAACTCTCGGAGATAGAACAGAGACACAAGGAACTTGTTAATTTGGAGAACCAAATAAAGGATGTAAGGGACCTTTTCATTCAGATATCTCTTTTAGTAGAGGAACAAGGAGAAAGCATCAACAATATTGAAATGATAGTGAACGGTACAAAAGAATATGTTAACACTACTAAGGAGAAATTTGGACTAGCTATAAAATACAAAAAAAGAAATCCTTGTAAGGTATTGTGTTGTTGGTGTTGTCCATGCTGTGGCTCAAAATAAAGAAGCTATTTTAGACATTTTTTCCAGTTTGAATGAAGATGTCCCATGTTTCAGTGTCTCTTTTCATTTTATAGATCTTCACATACTTTTCATCACTACTGAGTCATAATTTTCCTCTATAGCCCTTACCTGCTATAACATCAGAAACTTCTAATAATGTTTTTTTTAAGATTATTTATTTATTTATTTGACAGATAGAGATCACAAATAGGCAGAAAGGCAGGCAGAGAAAGAGGGTGCAGGAAGAAAAAGCCTGCAGGAAGCAGGCTCCCTGCTGAGCAGAGAGCCTGATGCAGGGCTCCATCCCAGAACCCTGAGATCATGACCAGAGCCGAAGGCAGAGGCTTAACCCACTGAGTCACCCAGGTGCCTCCACATCAGAAACTTCTAAAGTCAGTGACAAAGCAAGCCTTCACTCATTAAACTAAAAATAGTATAGTTAGTTAACTTAAAAATCACAGGTTAACTATTGAAAATGAGATCAGTGATCTCAACATTTTTGTTCAGGCATCAAGTTCTAGTATATATTTTTGTTAACTTTCAATGCCTTAACAAAATGAGGGTCAGTAAGTGACAACTGCTTAAACAATAAATTTCTTCTGTCCCTTCTAAACTTGCACTATAATCTTTTATTTAGTACCTTACTGACACTTGTTTTTAATTGTTCCTAAACTGTTTATCACAGAAATTGAGAATATTAAGTATTATTTACTACTCACTGGCATAATTATGTCCAGATGATTTGTAAAATAGTAATTTTCTATTAGTATTTATATCTGCACATAGTGCTTTTAAAGCAAGACTTAAGCACAGAAAGATTCATAGCAAAGCAACACATCACATGTATCACATATAATTTTCATTGTTATATTTTAAAACTAATCAGAATCACTCTAGGGCACCTGGTTGGCTGGCTCAGTCGACAGAGCATGTGACTCCTGATCTTGGGGTTGTGAATTCAAGCCCTATGTTGGGCGTAGAGAGTACTTAAAAATCGGACAGAAAGAAAGGAAGGGAGGAAAAGGAAGGAAGGAAGAAAGACGGACCCCTGAGTGGCTCAGTCAAAGTGTCTGTCTTGAGCTCAGGGCATGATCTCAGGGTCCTGGGATGGAGCCGCATATGGGTTCTCTGGTCAACAGTGATTCTGTTTCTCCCTCTCCCTCTGCCACTACCCCCTGCTCATGCTCTCTTTCCCTATCTCAAATAAATAAAAAAATCTTTTTTTTTTAAGATTTTGTTTATTTATTTGACAAAAAGAGAGGTCACAAGTAGGCAGGGAAACAGGCAGAGAGGCAGGGGGAAGCAGGCTCCCTGATGAGCAGAGAAGCCCAATGTGGGCCTCAATCCCAGGACCCTGAGATCCTGACCTGAGCTGAAAGCAGTAGCTTAACCCACTGAGCCACCCAGGCACCCTCAAGTAAATAAAATCTTAAAAAAAAAAAAAAAAAAGGAAAGAAAAACACTAGCCTAAGCAACAAAACAACAGGATATTTAATTAGTTGAACATTTCATATATATTTTATTCACACACTCAGTAGGCACTAAAAGTAATTTTTTTTTCATTTAAATTACTACTTAAAGAGAAAAAACTACTAAGTGTTAGAGGTACAATATTAGGAAACCTACTGGTAAAATTACTATGAGCACTTGGGCTCATATTCTCACCTACTAAATTATATCATTTTCTGTAATCAAAAGTTTCACGTTGCCTGAATTCATATGATGAGACACTTTAAAACTTGCTCTCCTAAACCATCTCCATCCAGGCACAGCGTATCATCAACAATAACTATTCATATCCATCATCACATTTACAGAACATTAATAAAGGACTGCATTAGCTGCTTTAAACGCATCATTTGAAACTCATATGACAACACAGATACTAAAATTCTTATTTACAAGTGTAGACATGGATGCTCAGAAAGAACAAGTGAGCTGCCCAAGGCCTGACTCCAAAACCCACTTTCTCCTACACCAGTAGCCCTCAACTTTTCCTGTGCATCAGAATGATCTGGAGAACCTGTGAAAAAAAACCAGAAGCATTCCCCTGGCCACACCCTCAAAAATTTAAAAGGTCTGGGCCGATGCTGATGCAGATGGTCCCCAAAAACACCTTGCTAATAACACTACCAACAGGTTTTTCTTTGTTATATTGTTTTTATATAAAGTGCATTCAGGTGGGGAAGGGAAGGATGGCAACCTCTGAAGGTTTCTTATGCATAAATTATCTAGGAAGTTAACCCGCTGAGAAGCTTCACTATGAACTACAGCTGCAAAGAGTGAAGTTGATGCCAGTAGAGACAAAAGGAAGACTTTAGGAAGGAAGTTTGGAGATGAATCAATGATATAACTAAATAAGGTTGATGAAGATAACAGCCTGGTAAGGTTTCACTACAAGAAGAGAAATCTTAAGCCAGTGAGTAGGGTGAGTAGGGTTTTCAGATGGTAAAAATAGTAAGTTAAAGGACTCAGCACTACATCTAAGGACAACAGGATTAAATGACAGGCAGTCCATATTTGCATACTTAGAGAGTTTCTAGCAATCTCAAAAGGGCCCAGGTTCTCCTATTTATTATTTAAAGGTCTAACTTGGTAAAAGTGCATTTTCCTCAAAATCTAATGACAGGATAATATGTAACTCTAGTTAACTTCTCAGCACTTACAATAAATAGGACTCAAAGAAATTTGCAAATGTTCTCCTATAATACTGTCTAGAAAAAAGGTGACTCAAGGAGGCATATAAAATTAGAGATAAAAACTCTTCTATTGGAAAAGTAATAATAAAACCCTGGTTATTGCTTTTCCTAATATGGAAACTCACTGCCATAGTTTTTAACCTTTTGGGTAATGAAATCCTTTAGGAATTTGATGAGAGCTAGGATCTGCTCCCAAGGAAAAATGCACATGCACTCAGGATCATGTATGTGATTTCAGAGGGTTCTGGGAGGCCATCATAGGTGCAAAGACCTCTGGGTCAAAAAATGTTTTTTTATCCAAAATCATAACACCTAGTAGTTCATATCAGAGATACTATATTTTCATCCCTGAGTGAAACTCCTCTATATTACTTTTGTTGCAAAGCATCCAATTTGCAATGTTTGGCTCAAAGTTAGGTCATATAATTCCACAGAAAAACAGTATGTAATGAGAAAGTGGCATCATTCCAAGAGTTCAAATGTGCTAGCAATTATCCTGGGAGGAAATTTTAGCCTTGGATCTCCAGAGTTATCCCAGTTTTAAGTATTAGGAGATTCAGCCATAAAAAAGGAAAGCTTCAGCTCAGTTCCTTCCAGAAGTAATCAATAAATAGGGCCTTATATTATTTATGAAGAATTTCTTGGTAGGTGTTGAGCTTGAAATTTGGGCTAACTGCTGGAAGAGGGTTGGGAGGTTGTGAAATAGGTAAAACTTCCAGCTATAAAATAAGTCACGGGAAGGAAAAGTACAACATAGGAATAGAGTCAATAATATTGTAATAACTGTATGGTGACTGGTGGTAAATACACTTACCATGGTGAGCATTTTGTAATGTATATATAATTGTTAAATTACTGCATTGTACACCTGAAACTAATATTATATATCAACTATATTTCAACTAAAAAAGAAATTAGGAATTATGTTGATTCTAGTGCTATTGATAGAACTCCAAAAGTTATTTATTTTTTCTATTGGAGAGGTCTTTATCTGTCCAGAGTATCTAATCTTAGTTTTTTTTTTTAAATTAAGTTATAAATTGTTAAAGGAAGAGTATGGAGGAAGTACACAGAGGCAGATAATATAATTCATACCTTATCAGAGTATAAGGTAAATCTCTATTATAGCTAAAAGAGTAAAAGGAAAACTCTAGGTAAATAAACAGGTTAACATGATTACAGAGCAGAACATTTGAATAGCATCTATTTTGACTCTCTTTAATCACTTTTACTGTTTTACTGAAATGGATTCTTACAATACCCTACAGTATGGTTCACATGATTATAGCAGCTGAATACAAAAGCAGAATTACAATATTTTACAGATACTTTTAATATAGAAGAGGCATTTAGCCACTAAGTGCAAAGAAGTAGAGTGATTTGCCAGGGTCATAAACAAATTCACACAGCTCTTAGAATCCAGGTTCCAGACTCTCCATCTTCTCTCTAAATCCATGGTTTTTCAACTTTTCACCACTATTTCAGAGATTTTAATCAAAATATTATACTCATTAAGTAGTAAATGCTATGGAACAGTAAAATAGAATTTCTGAGCTAATAAAACACAGAAGACTGGTGATGTTCTATGATTCTGACCTTTCAAGAGAGCCCTCAAGTCTGACATGAAGTGAAATTTGGCTGAGGCTTCATTTTCAATGACACCTGCTGTCAGGCTGGTGTGCAAAGGCAAGTCAGGCCAGGACAGAGACTGCCCAGCACCAGCTACTGTGATCATCTAACTTTGCTTCCCATAGCATGAATGAATCCTGGCTCCCTCAATTTGTAGTTTTGTGATTATAAATAATATTCTAATTTTTCAAATTTATTTCTGTTGAATGGCTGAATCTTCTCAGAGGTGTTATACTGTTTGCTGTTTGTTCATCATTATAGGGTGGAAAGGGAAAGTTACCTAAGTACTGAAGTGAGTTCTGAGAGGCCCTGTTGGTCCTAAATCAGCTAGTTTAGGCTCAGACAGGGATGAAGAGAAGAAATTAGATGTTGTCACTGAATTTTGCCCATGATAGGTCTTGATATTTGTGGGCTGGAAAGAAGCAGCTAAGTGCAAGAAGGGACACTGTAGCCTGCCTCCTGATTCAGGTACCCTCCCCCTCTGTCTCCACAACCCACCAGGTCCTAGCACTAAGCAGGGTTCTGTCAGAGGTCATTCCCACTTATTATCCAAGAGTGTATTTTAAAGAGCTCTCATCGCCTTTATATATTCCACATTGTTTCACTTGTTAAAGCATGTACTGGTTTTGTAAAACATCAAATTTTCTTGTAAAATATCAAATTCTATAAATTTAAAAAACATCAAATAAAGAAAAAGTCTCCTGCTAGCAATTTAGATGGGCAAGAATGCAGGGAGACTGCTTAGGAGACTGTTGCTCTCAGAAACACAGGGGAAAAGTGCAGATGGATTACAGAGAGGATTACAGAGAAGTAGAGACTCAAAGGATATTAAGACAGTAACATCAATAAGAGAAACTACTTGTCGGTCAGAGAGAAAAAGGTAAACAGGAGAATTCCCAAATATAGGTTTTGTATAGGTATTTAAGAGGAATTTAGGGGGCACCTGGGTGGCTCAGTGGATTAAGCCGCTGCCTTCGGCTCAGGTCATGATCTCAGGGTCCTGGGATCAAGCCCCGCATCGGGCTCTCTGCTCAGCAGGGAGCCTGCTTCCTCCTCTCTCTCTCTGCCTGCCTCTCTGCCTACTTGTGATTTCTCTCTCTCTGTCAAATAAATAAATAAAATCTTAAAAAAAAAAAAAAAAAAGGAATTTAGAAACTTATTTTAAAAAAAAAGTGGGGGTACAGGGACCCCTGGCTGGCTCAGTTAGAAGAGCATGTGACTTCTGTTCTCAGGGTCATGACAATTTACTTAAAAACAAACAAATAAATTAAAATATACATACATGTTTTTTAAAGTAAGAAAAGATGGAATACAAAATTTTATATATTATACACAACTGTGTACATTACAGATTTTGCAAAAATGTGTAAAGGAAATGCATCAAAATGTTAGTAGTGATTGGCTCACGTGGTTGATCCAACATTTTTTAACTCACTCTTACCTACATGTTTATTTATTAAGAATGTGTATTTCTTGTATATTTTGTATATTTCTGAAGCATACTCATTTCAAAAAGCAGTTTATCTTTATTAACAAAAAATCTTTAGTTGTAAAATACCCCGGGAAAAAAAACTGGTCAAATGGGGAACCATACCATACTTCAGAAGCAAATTATAGTATCCATTATTAATTCTCATGTCTTTGTGAGATTGCCCTGATTACAAAATTGTAATGGTGAGGGAACCCCCAGTCAGTGATCTTCCAGAGTTTTTCACCCTCTATTCTGAAAATCTATTCGGTGAGAGAAGTGAGAGAACAGACAGCAGGTCTCTTGTTGACCGTTATTTGATTAGTCAGTGCTAACTGTAGTCACTTAGGAACTGCACACTCCTGCCTTGCGGCTTTTCCACATACATCTAGATGATTGCCTCTCTTGTCTCAGGTGTCATCTCCTCAAAATCAACTCTGATGGGCGCCTGGGTGGCTCAGCTGGTTGGGCGACTGCCTTTGGCTCAGGTCATGATCCTGGAGTCCCTGGATAGAGTCCTGCATCCGTCTCCCTGCTCAGCGGGAAGTCTGCTTCTCCCTCTGACCCTTCCTCCGCTCATGCTCTCTCTCTCATAAATAAAAATCTTAAAAAAACAAAACAAAACACCCTACTGTGATTATCCTAATTATAAGAGTAACATACCACTGCCATACCACCACGATAGGATCCCAGATATTTTACCTGCATTTTTCAATATTGTTATCACCTAATGTATGATATATCTTATTTATTACATTTATTGTGTATGCCACTCCCTAGAATGTAAGCTTCTGAGATCATACATGGATTTATACTGTTTTTGTTCCCAAATGTATCCCCATCACCAGAACAGTGCCTAGCACATAGTGGATGCATAATAAATACTGCTGATTTAACACATGAATGAACGAATGAAAGAATAAATTAAATAAATGACTATAGGGTTAAAAATGAACACACAATTATTTTACACATGAGCATCAGTCATCTCAGTCATTAACACTTTTTACTTTAGAAGTCACTGTTCTTTGCTTAAATGTGTAGAGAATCTTAGCCTATGGGGTTCAACACAGTTCATTCTTCATACATATGTCTATTAAACTTTCCTTCAGATTCAATAAAGGTGAGAATTGATTACACAAATCAAATATCTTCACTAATTGGTTAAATAAAAATTAAGCCATAGGATCTATACTAATAAATGATGCCAAAAAGTCTTACTTTGTGTAATGAAAGCTTCTAAACTGCCTCATTTAAAAATATTCATTTACTGCTGGGGACCACTGAGAAACTCTGCTTACAATTTCTCATTTAGCCACACGATAAGCTGGTTGGTTGTTTTTAATCCTCAGTAATGAAACAGGCATGAGGAAAAAGGGACAAGAAGGCAATGGCACACATTCAGTTTACTCTGATTTTAAGAGCGATTTAAAGGACTTTCATTTTTCTATGTCTTATAGCACCATCTGGTGTTTACTATGCAGAAAGGCTGTGACTGCCCATTGTCACTTTTTAAAATATGTTTAGGCAGCTGAACAAAATGATATAAGCACATGACTAAGCTGATAACAGCACAGATCACACATTCAATTTGGAAATATAGGAATAAAAATTTAGAAATCAGGGGCACCTGGGTGGCTCAGTGGGTTAATGTCTCTGCCTTCAGCTGAGGTCATGATGGAGACCCACATGGGGGGGGGGTCTCTGCTCAGCAGGGAGCCTGCATCCCGCGCCCCCCTCTCCCCCCACGCCTGCCTCTCTGCCTACTTGTGATTTCTGTCTGTCAAATAAATAAAATCTTTAAAAAAAAATTAGAAATTTAGAAGAATAAACCTTTTAAATAACTTCCAAATAAGAATACTCTTCAAGGTGCCTGGGTGGCTCAGTGGGTTAAAGCCTCTGCCTTCAGCCCAGGTCATGATCCCAGGGTCCTGGGATCGAGCCCATTGGATTCTCTGCTCAGTGGGAAGCCTGCTTCCTCCTCTCTCTCTGCCTGCCTCTCTGCCTACTTGTGATGTCTGTTTGTCAAATAAATAAATAAAATCTTAAAAAAAAAAATACTCTTCAAGAAAAAGAAGACAAACACAAAACATAAATTATTAAAAGAGGGAAAAAATTGAAAAACATCCTAGAACCTTATTAATAGGTCATTTCAAAATGCAGACTCTTATAAAAAGTAAGTTATCAAATAAAACAAAGAGTTTATATTTGAATACCCAGAAGATCTAATATAACTCTTCTTAATAACACAGCCTCAATCCTTAATTACTAAGGAGACCAAAACAATTCCCAGTTAACCACATTTTATTACATTAGGATGTGACAATTTTAGCTTATTTGCTTATTTATTTTGTAACAGGTAAATTTCTTTATTGGCTAATGTCACTGCTTCTGCGTTTACAATGACAGCAACGTTACTTACACCAGTATAGGCTTTCCCGATATCCTAGGATGTCTTAGCACTTCTGACATTGTTTCCTTTGTCTCTTCCATTCTCTCTTCATCACTGGAATCCACAACAAATATTACCCCATAGGACTCAGCATAGTAATTCTTCCAGATTCCCCGAATTCTTTTTCCACCTCCCAAGTCAAAAATGGTGACTTCAAACTTTCCTTGTCTAAGGTCAATTTTGGAAAAGCCAACAGTAGGAGCTACATCTTCAGGATACTCTGTTTCAAATGATACAAAAGAAACAATCTTTAGACGTTAAATTAATAACATCAATTTAATTTCACAACTTAAATGACATAAAAAGCAGTTTTCAATCATAATTTAGTACTAAATGGAATGTTTATTATTTGCTTACACATTAAGCTTTACATCTAAGTATACTGGTTTGGAGGAAGGGTAGATATTATAAAATATTCAACTAGAATTTATGCTCCATGCAGATAAAAATTTCTTCTTTGTTTATTTGTTTTATACTGGCATAACCCTGGCTCCTAGAATAATGTCTACCATGTAAGAGGTAAGCAATAAATACCCGTAGAATGAGTAAATGAATGAACTCTTGCCTTTGAGGCTATCGTCTCTCTTAAATTACAAGTAATAAAAATTTCAACCCTTCAACACCACAGCCATCCCCAGAGACCATTGCAACCTCTGTGAAGTTATAAAGAAAAACTGAGTATTTAGAGAATAGTTGAGAAGAACCAAAAAATGGGAGAAGCTATGAGGAGTAGACTGCACTTCTTTAATTATTGAATTAAAGATAATTGGAATAAAGAAACTTTTCAGGGCAGCTTGCAGATATAGAGTAGATTTCATCATTTCTACAGGAACATGCTTTGGATGTTCTCATAAATTAAAAATTAAAATTTTCTGTACTTCTATATATGACAACACAAAAGAGGTACAGGGTGTACATAACTGCCAAGGAATGGTAATAAGATTAAAAAGACAACTAAGGTTCAAGAAGACTTGAACTTGTAGTTGGAGCAAACCCTTAAGACCGTGAATGCAGACTGAAGAGGGTTCCAGAGAGAACTGGGAGCCAGGGAAGGTATGTCAGTAGACTAGTAATATAATTAAGGTGACTAAAGTAGTGCTTTATTAAGAAACTTCTTTGCAAAGTCTCTAGAACTGGCTAGAAATGACAGTGATGACCACGTTTCAGACAGATATGAAAATAAAGAATGGAAAGACAGAACTCAAGAAAGACTAACAGAACCTGATGACTCAATGGCTATGAAGGAAACTTCACGTTTATCTCTTTTACTCTCTCTTCATCACCAGAATCCACAACAAATAGCACTCTATTGGACTTTGTTTATACCTGGGCAATACAATGGCCCCAAAATACATGAGGCTTTTTAAATTAAAATCAAATTAAATTAAATTTCAATTCTTCAGGTGTACGATATACATTTAAAGTGCTCAAAATTCTTCAGGTGTATGATCTACATTTAAATTTCAATTCTTCAGGTGTACGATCCACATTGGCTAGTGGCCTACCCTACTACTAGACAGAGGCCATATAGAACATTCCTATCACTGCAGAAAGTTCTACTGAATAATGCTGGTGTAGATGGTCTTTATCATTCCTATATTCAACAAAATATTTGCTATTACAAAGATAAATTTGAAAGGCATTTGCTGCTAGATTTAGGTGTGACTGGAAAACAGATCTGCAGGGTACCACTCCCAGGCAGCAAGTACCTTAGCACAGTTTAAGCAGCTCCCTACAGAGTTAAAAGAGACATTACAAGTCACATTTTTCTAAGACCTTCATTATCTAGGAGAAAAAAGTTTAGAAGAAATATAAGCAGAATGATACTCCCAAAACAGGATTACAGTAGACATTTCAAAACATGATCTAGTCCAGGCCAGAACTGGTTTTCTTAGTTAAAATAGGCAGCTGTCTTTGAGCATGATTTCACAAGTATTCCCAGAAAATTATTAATGAAAATAAATTAACAATGCTAGAACAGGGATAAGAAAACTAACACATACAGACACCTACTCAGCACAAAACTTTGTTACGCATTAGGATATAAAGATGAATAAGAGGGTTGCAGTCCTCAAAGGAACAACCTGTTTAAGCCACCCAGGCTAAGATATGGGTACAGCAGCCCAAACTAAGACCACAGGCATCTAGGAGGAAAACACTAAAGAGGAGGGCGGCAGAAGCTATGTTATACAAAGACTTCAGAAAGGCCATGAAAAAAAAATGAAGTATTAAAAACTACATAATTATAATAAAAGAAGGCAGAAGAACATTCCAAGCAAAGGAGAGCAATGCAGATAAAATGATGGCAACATTCCCAGAAAACCAATTCAGATTAGGTAATTTTTTCAAGGTTACATGGTGGGCAGAGCCAGGATTCAAATCCAGGTTAAATGCCTTTCCTCCCTGACTTCTCTATCCTCTCCTCTGGGTCCTATTTATGATTCTGTGTTTCAAGACAGACTTCAAGAAGACTAAATGCTCTAGATACAACTTCCCTATAAATCCTTTCTAATGATTTCAGTCTACCTGCAGGATCACCTACACACTCTATCACAATATTCTCTCTTCTTGCTGGTCCTCACAATAGCCTGTACTTTCCCAATATCTAGGACCTACTTTGTATCCTTTGTACTTAGCACAAAGTATATAGCAGCTCAATATTATAACACCAGACTGCCATGACAGCTGAAGGGTAGCTGAAGCTACTGTCCTTAACATCCTTCCTTTCGTCCTTCCATATACTTATCCATCCATTCATGCTAGTAGCCATTTATTGAGGGTCTATTATAGATCAAGTATCATACAAGAACCAGAAGTACAGAGACAAATGGTCCCCGGGCCTGAGGATTTCAGTAAAGTATACATGTTAAGACAATCTCTAGAAAGCCCAAGAGAAAGTGAAAATATATAATCAATAACTTATTTATTGCATATCTATTGTATGCAAAGCACTATGCAGTGTCTTACATACACAATAACAAGATTCATCTTCTGATCTTACAGAGCTCTTACATAGCGGAGAAAAGTAGAAACATAAATACCTATAACATAATGGAGATACGTTAATATCCAACAAAAATAGGGATCAATTTACACAAAGAAAAATTTTGCCACCCAAATAGCAATCATTTCTTGGAAACTATTAGGAAACAGCACTGGATAGTCAAGAGAATCCTGGATTTTTTAGCTGAGCACATACCTATTTAGGATAAAGACTACAATCCCCCATGTCTGTGGTAGCGAGGGATGGCCATTAAAGCATACCCTAGATAGTGAGCTAGTGGTGTAGAGTTAAATGTTTAACCACTTTTGGGGAAATTTGATATGTACTGTTTGTCATTTTCCGTGGTGTGAATATTCCCACTATGGCCAATTTCAAACTAGTGCGAGGTACCTGAACACATAATTGGAAAGAGATGTACCTAACTGGCTCTAGATAGCTGATATAAGCCAATAGAGCAAGTAGGAGCCAGCTCCAGAATCCCACCAGTTCTAGTCAACGGCATTGAACTGAACTGATATAGGAGCTTCTAGTTCATGCCCTTAAAAGAAAAGAAAATGGCCTCCCTTCCCCATTACTTCTCCCTTCCTGCTAAAATGCACCGTAGTGAGGCACCTTGGACTAGATAGGCAAGGGAGAACACTATAAATGGCCAAAAAAAAAAAAAAAAAAAAAGGAGAAGGAACTTGAGTCTCTACCACCAAAGGGCTATTATGGTAGGCCTACATTACTTTTGTGTGCACTATTATGAGAAATAAAATTCTATTTTGTTAAGCCACTGTAATTTTAGGTCTCTGTTAGGACAACTGAACCTATATCCAACTAATACAATCACTTTGATAGCTATAAAGAAGGGAAGTTGATAGAAAAAGCAAAGGTCAACATAAGAAAAGTACTCTCTGATTAGGAAGCTATTGTATTCTAGATGAAAGACACTGAAGGTATGGATTTAGACATTGCACTTAGAAAAGAAGCAGATATGTCTCAAAAGAAATGAGGGGGAAAAAAAGAAGAAAAGAAACTGAGACAAACCCGAAAAAAGCTGAAGAGTAGAAGCCATGGCAAAATGTTGGAAGAAGGTTACCTATTACACATAAGGCATGGCTGAACTGGGACACCAGAATGAGTAAGAGATGCATGAATGAGGGAGTAATTTAAGTAGTGATACAAGTAGGTATAAGTAAGTATAGGCCAAAGCACAGGAAGCAGTCATATCTACTGATGGTAGTGGTAATGGCTAACTGTAGCAGGAGGTAGAAAAGATTTCATGAAGAATGAGACTATATAACAAAAATCCACCTTTAGAAATATATACTCTGCTTTAAAGATAAGCAGATATTCTCTCTAATAAGGCAAGTGGGAGGGGTGCTTGGGTGGCTCAGATAGTTAGGCATCTGCCTTCAGCTTAGGTCATGATCCCATGGTTCTGGGATCAAGCCCCACATCTGGCTCCCTGCTTAGGCGGGGAGTCTGCTTCTCCTTCTCACTCTCCATTGTCCCCCACTGCTAGTGCTCTCTCGCTCTGTCAGATAAATAAATAAAATCTTAAAAAAAAAAAAAAAAAAAAAGGACAAGTAGAAATAGCATAAACAAATACAAAGGCATGAAAAAGCTCCATTGGAAAACTTCATCTACTTCTATATAACTGGAAGCTTAAAAAAAGAAAAAAAGGTAAGAAATCAGTCACAAGAGTAGGCTGAAGAATAAATAAACAAGATGAAGAACAAGCTCAAAGTTGAAGACAGCTTTGACTTTCTGTTCATGATATAACAACCTGAGTAATTTCTAAACTCAGAAAAAGAAACTGATAGAAACAGAGAGATGAAAATCAGAAGAGAATGATCCTAATGGAAAGAGGATGTTTAAGTACACACAACAAAGTAGACAGTCTGAGTCTTAGATTCTTCTCCCTCAATGTAAGACTGAAGAAATGGAAGAAGTAAAGATGTTTAGATGAGGAGTCACAGTCTGAAGGCCAAATCTGGCTCACGATCTACTTTTATATGGCTCTCAAGCAAAGATTGTGTTTTCTATTTTTAAGTAATTACGAAGATAAAAAAGATAGTATTTCATAATACATCAAATTTCAGTGTCCATAACAAAGCTTCATTGGAACATGGCCATGCTTATTTGTTTATATATTGGGTATGACTGCTTTCATACTATGTCATGGTTGTATAGCTGGGAAAAAGAATGCATGACCCTCAAAGTGTAAAATATTTACTATCTGGCTCTTTACAAAAGAAGTTTGCCACCCCTAGTTTAGATGATGACAATGAATGCTCTGTGAGGATATAACCTAGGAGACAGCATGAAGGGTACACACAAAAGGACTTCAAGAATCCAAAGACAAAAATATATAATTTACATCTCATGTTACATAGTAGAATATACGGTGATAAAACATTTTCCTCCAACAGCAAGTTTTGCAAAGTGTTAATTTTCTTTCATAAACTCCCATAAATAAAAGCCCCCCTGACTATTCGGTATCCATATCTTGTTGAAACATCCTTTTTCAGCAACAAATATATGTTAAGCTTTTTCCCAGTTCATACCCATAAGATGCTTGGCCACATCTTCTGGGTGTACAACAAACTTACCAGCACAGTTGCTTCTATATTGTAGTATACAGTATTAAATTAAGACTAACTAAATAAATAAAATGAATGAAATGTAATATAAATGACATAAAACCATCTGATAAGGAAAAGGCCATAATTTTATCATAACTATAAAAGTCACAAATCATATTAAAAAAAAATCAAGACATACGAAGAGAGTTGTGCTAGCTAATTATATTTCTACCTCCCTTTCTTTCTTTCTTTCCCTCCTTAGCCTTGTGACTAAATTCTGGCCAAGAGAATGTTAAGTAGAAGATGGATATCCTTCAAGGCAGGACATGTCCTTTTTTTGCTTTTTCCCTCTGGTGCTGAGAAGACAGATGTGATCCCATTTATCTGATCAAAGACCCCAAGGATCCTCTGCATCTCTGCACTTACTCAAATCTGAAACATATTAACAGGCTGGTATTCTTAAACTAGAGTCTATTCACCATACTAGCCACAAGCATACTAAGAATTTAAAGTAAGGGAGTGTATACAATCTAAACCAAATGAATATGTAATAAAGCAATTTACATAAATAAATAATTCAGAATAGTTTAATAATACATATTTTCTGCTTACCTCCTTGGATTCCCTTTGCTGTTGCCGTTTTACCAGCATTATCAAGTCCCACCATCACAAGAGTCACCTTTCTTAAAATAATAAAAATTTAAAAATCACTTTCTGAATTAATTCAATATTGGAGAAAAATAAAAGTAAATTCATTCATTCAAGCAACATTTAAGGAGCATCTACCATGTATAACATAAACTGCTGGACCCCAAGCAGTTCAATAATGAACAAAATAGATTCCAAAGCAAAATTCTTGAGAAATACCTTTAAAGTGTCATCCTTTAGTTCTATCAGCAAAAAAGAAAAAACAGAAAAGAAAACTGTACAAGAGATTGGGCAACAGGTAGAGAAAGAACAGGAGAAGAGAAAGAACAAAGAGAGAATGATTCTAACACCAGTTATTTATCATCGCTAAAGATCCAATTTTCTAGTTAACTGAATTCTAAGAATTATCACAAATCTGTTTTTTCTTGTGAAATACATAAAAAAACAATTGTTCGGTTCTAGACACTACTGGTGTGCTCACCTCTGTTTTTAGCTATCTAGCACCTCATCAAGTATAAATCTTAAATATACTTTAATAACATGATTATTAACTTAAGTGCTAACATATTTTGAAAGAGGGTTCCTACAATTATAAAACTTAAAATCTTTTTGATGATATAGCTAAACTTCACATAATCAGGGGGGAAAAAAAAGTCTAGTTCAATTTTACAGTTGAAGAAACATAAGACCAGAGTTGTAAGACAATGAGTCGCTTACAGAGTCAGAACTAGAACTTAAATCACTTAACACCTAGAAAGTTCTTAAACAGAGGATAGGTATAAAGGAACAAACCTATTAGAACAGTCCTACTATCTTGGCAATATAGTCCCCCACTAGAGCTCATTTCTGTTTCAGGCTGAGCCATCATACATATAAGAGGTAAGACCATTCATTAAAACCACAGATTTGGGAATAGAGAGAGAAAGCCACAGCATAACATGGGTGTCATGTTAAAGCCATGGGGCCACATTCTTCTGGGTTTCTGCCAAGTCATTCTATACAAACAATCATCCCAAAAAGGGTTAAAAAACACACACACACACACACACACACACACACACACACACACAAAACTTAGATGTTAAGAAGGGGTCTTCTTTTTTCTCTCTAGCTCTAACTCTCTTGGATCTTGGATCTGTTTGTTTTTCTTTTATGCCAGATGTAGTCGAAGGATCCATATAACAAAAACAAAGGACAGAGCTGAAGGGGTAAGGCAGTCCAGTTATGGATCATACACTGAGGAAAAACAAACTTGGTCTTGCAAAAACCAAACTGGTCGTTTATTAAACAAACAGTTACTGATCATCTTCTGTACACTAGATACCAGTGTTCTAAGTACTTAAGATATGCCTGTGTATTAAAGAAACTACTACAACGAGAAAACAAACAAAAACAGATACAGAAATTCTTCCCTTACTAAACATACATGTTAACTGGCAGGAACTAATAAATATTTATTTATTAATATTATAATATTATAAATAATACATTAATAAATATAAGAACTAAGTACACTATAACTATGTTGGAAGGTGGTTACATACTATGAAAAAAGAATATACAGTAAAGCTGGCTAGAGGGAGGCAGCAATAGGGATGGAAGCTGGGTAGCAGTTTTATGTCTGGTGAGATGGGCAGGCCTCACTGAGAAGGTAAAATCGGAGCAAGGCCTTGAAGGAAGGAGCTAGTTGTGCAAATATCTGGGTCAAGAAAGAATATCTAGGGCAAAGGCACTAAGGTGAGGGCACGCAGGAATGTTCTACTATCAGCATGCATGCCAATGTGGTAAAACCAATGGAGCAGGGAAGAACAACAGGAGTCAGAAATACATCAGAGGCCAGATCATGGACGGCCTCGTAGGTAAGGGCTTTGGCTTTTGTGAATGAAGTTGATTTACTCTCCATATTAATTTTTTTTTTCATCCAGGAGCCATAGTCTTAAAAGTTTTAACTGTCTCTACCCATCATGAGGAATAAATGGAAGTATATCTAAGCTTGAATCAGTGCAAAAATAAAGTAAGCCACAATTAGCAGCATCGCCATACCCCAACCCTAGTCAGCCAGTGGAGGGTCAGTGGGAATGCCAAAGAGAACTATGACAGATTATGAATTTAAGGAGCTGAGATAGTATGTGAGTTCTGGATACTTCTACGCATGTAGAAATTACACCTGCTTTATCAACTGTGAAAAATATGCATTTACTTCTTAAGGAAGCAGTGCAATATTCTGGAGTATAACATTATTGTTTTGTTTGAAGAATTCACAACTACTAAATATCAAATAAGATTTAAGTACAAATTATGTGGTGCCTGGGTGGCTCAGCTGGTTAAGCATCTGCCTTTGGCTCAGGTCACCATCCTGGGATTGAGCCCTAAATCAGGGTCCCTGCTCCACAGGAAGCCTGCATCTCCCTCTCCCTCTCCTACACTTCTGCTTGTGGTCTCTCTCTCTCTCTCTCTAATAATTAAAATCTTAAAAAAAAAAAAAGATTTAAGTGTAAAATAATCTCCTAAGCAAAATATAGTAAATGTCTATCCAAAAGAAATAGATAATGTAGCATTTATATAATATTTTAGGTAATTCAAATGACTAGATATACAATAAATTAGATTAAAATAATATTAAAAATAATTCAATTGCCGTTTGAAAATTTATAATGTATTTAAAGATCTACCATCCTTCAGACATGACCATGAACCAAAACAATTACTACTGGAGAACAAAATGCCCACATTATGCTTACTTGATTCCTTTATCCTATAAATATTTATTAAACACCTTGTATACAGCAGCAAACAAAACATCCAAAATTCCTAACTCACTCGAGAGCAAGAAAACAGGTATTAGATAGGTATGTGTGATTACTGTTTTCATGGGAAAGCACAGGCAGCCACAGGAAGAGATGGCAGGCAACCATACCCACTCTATAAGTCAACGAAGACCAACTGCAACTAGGTTAGCAGTTTCCAGGAATATCACGGATGTGATGTTTTCTTATGCCTTATGAGCCAAAGTGAAAAATCTCAAATAGACTTTTTTAAGGAAATGGCCTCTCATTCTCTATTACACAGGTTGCATCTTCTGTTTTCTCTCCATTCTTGTCAAGATTCCAGCTAAAAGAATATTCTAAATAATTGCTATGACACATTTTGAACACATTTTCTCTTAAAGCTTGCTATCAAGGGTATTAGCTTTTTACCTTAAAAACTTCCTTTTTAATAGAATAACAGGTTCAAACAAAAAAGTCCTTCAAACATGAAAATAACACATTGGAAAATTGTAATTATGCTGAGAATGGCACAAAATAAGTCTCTCTGGATTTCTTTTTTACTTTGACAATCTTGAAAGTAGTTAATTTTTTAGACCATACACCATATACTTGAAAACATGACTTTAATTAAATATTTGAGGTAATTAAAGTCTTAATGAATAAACATAACATTAATAGTACAAATGAAAAATCACAGCATGAATTACTGCAATTTCTGATTAACAAAAATTAAATTTATACTTTCAGAACAGAATGGATTTAAAAGGGTAACATTCACCTAACACTCAAAATCTTATGCCCTTCAGAAAATGAAGACGTACACTCTAACACATGTTAAAATATACATGTCATTATAGCTATTTAAAGTATGGTAAATTACCACTGATTGGGAACAGTTCGCTGTGCCTACGACAAAAGAAGGATGGAAGACACTCTGTATCTTTTTTTAACCTTATGATTACTGATCAAATAAATATATAATCCTTCAATTGAAAAAAAATATATATATATAGTGTGCTTAGGTTTATAGTGTCTGGAAAAGTTGATACTAGCAATAAAAACAAGTCATTTGGTCAGACAATAGGCATTATGGACACAAAAATACCTGAGACTTGGTTTTCTATCTCACAGTACTCATCTTCTAATGAGAGTGACTAAAACATAAACAAATATTAGTACAAAATAAACAACAGATACAGAAATTCTTCCCTACTAAACTTAAATGATAGTGGCAGGAGACAATAATAGTAAATAGAAGAACTAAAATTAGTACATTGTGACAGTATGACAGTTAAATATGCTCATCTATGTATACAAGATATTAGAGTAATAGAGAGCAAGAGGACTTTATCCAGCCTAGAGATACAGAAGGTCAGGGAAGCTCCTTACAGAAGGCAATGCCTCAGCTAAGCTGTTAAAGTAGAAAAGTTTGCCAAGCAAGGGTAAGGTTAAGATGCATGGTAGGATGAAGAGATTCCAGACTGGAAACACTGCCTGAGAAGATACTGCACCCAAGGAGGGGAGGAGAACTCGCAGGGTGTAGAGTCGCTAAAGCTAGGGGTTAAGAGTACACCTCAGTAGAGCAGCCTTAAACAAAAGGAGGACACGTTTGTTAGACGCACACATAATCACCACACAACAGAACTACACTTTGAATCTAAAGTAAACTTGATATACTGCTACCTTAGGAACTAGTATCAACAAATATTTAATCATGTGACTTTCTCAGCAGTTGAAAGTGATCACTTCACTCTTATCACAGTTATCCCTCAGTCATTAATTATATATCAAACTAGAAAGGCTGAGATGGAAAGCACTTGGCAGTATTTTAAGATGTATAGTAAGTTTCCTCTAGTAACAAGTAACAGGGATTGTGTGCGATCTGATAGATTGCCAAGAACTCGGTATTAGACCTGCATTCAAGTCCGAGATTTGACACTTCCAAGCTATATGACCTGGGCTATGTTATTTAACATCTCAGAATTTTATCAGTAAAATGAGTTAATAATAACATCCATCCCACAGGGATGTGGTTAAATGAAATATGACAACACAAGTAAAGTGCTCAATGCCTGTGCCACAAAAATAAGTGCTCAACCAATGGCTATTCTTATTACAGCATAAAATTCAAAACAGGAAGTCCATGAGATGAGAACACAGAACAGGCAGGGACCAGATTACAGAAGAAAATGAATGGGTTCAATTTTATACATGTTGACCGTGCTCACTCATCTCACACTGAAGTCTGAAGCTGAAGAAGAGATCTGTCCTGGGTTTATGAGACATAGTAATTAATTAATTAAAACTATGAGAACAGATGAAAGATCCGAGGGAGAACATATGAAGGAGAAGAGCTAGGGGTGAGGGGAGCATGGAACCCTGAGAACCTTTGAAGAAACCCTTAAAACTGTAATTAGAAAGAAATGAGGAGACCAAAGAAATGGCAGCATTGGGACTAGTATCCAGAAGGCTTAGAAGATAAGCAATACCAAATACTGCAAAGTTTTGTAAAATTAATTTTTTTTGGTAATTGCCCCAAATTAAGTAACTCAGTAGTAAATGCTCTCATCTTTTCCCAAACCCTGCAATATCCAATGCTTTGAATTCATATAGTGTGTCTTAATGGTTCAAAGCTACTTTACCCTATCATTTATATTCATATTATCCTTGTAAGTAGAGAAGGTACAAGTTACCCATCCCTACGTGCTCATAAAAAGTTAATCAAGAGCAGTTTCCATGGGAAGTTTAAATACAATGGTTTGTAAAAACAGTAATAATTATTATTATTTTAAAGGATAACTTAAAACATTTTGTTTAGCCTATAATTTACTGACTTATATATATGCACACAGATACACATCAGAAGCCAAGTAGTGTGGCTCATTTTCATCAGAGTATCATGACGTTTCCCTTACAGATTTAGGTCTATCACAATCGTAACTTAGTTCGTGGAACTAACAGAAAGTAGATTATGTAATACAGGTACACTAACATGAATAGCATGAATAGCAAGCTGTTAATAAAACCTAACCATGATATTGATGAAAATCTAACTATGGCAGTTAAAATCCTGCTTAGAATCCTTAAACAAAATTAAGTCCAAATTCTGTAGCCTCCTCTTCTGCCCTCGTCAGCAGGCCTACTAATCAAGGTACTCCCCTCATCTTTTCTGTCCTTCCTGACGATTCTTTGCTACCACAGCAAACAGATATTAACTTTCTTATGCAACTTCTAATACAGTGTCCTCTACTGGAACTTGTCAATCAACTCTGTAGCCCCAGCATCAAATGTCCTGTGCACACACACACATTAAGCATCTTTACTGAATGAAATAGCATAATATATTTTCTAACTCCCCCATTTGCTGAGTAAATATTAAGAAAAATTAAAATATATAATTTTCAGTTGATAAAGTACTACAATGGATTTAATTTATATAAATCTTCACATAAAAGTGACCGCTCAATCTTAGAGAATGTAATTAAAACTATCTATCTTCTGGGATGCCTGGGTGGCTCAGTTGGTTAAGTGTCTGCCTCCAGCTCAGGTCATGATCCCAGGATCCTGGATCAAGTCTCGCATCTAGCTTTTCACTCAGCAGGGAGCCTGCTTCTCCCTCTGCCTGCTGCTCCCCCTGCTTGTGTTCTCTCTCTCTGACAAATAAATAAAATCCTTTTAAAAAATTATCTTCTTATATCAAACTGGCTTAAGTTTTCTGAAAACATTTACATGCTCAAGGTTTCAAGGTAATAATTAACAGTGAGAAAGATTTTTAAAAGTGAAAGAATTCTGAGTAAAAAAAAAAAAAAAAAAATTAGGGGCCCCTGGGTGGCTCAGTGGGTTAAGCCACTGCCTTCGGCTCAGGTCATGGTCTCAGGGTCCTGGGATTGAGCCCCACATTGGGCTCTCTGCTCAGCAGGGAGCCTGCTTCCTCTCTGCATGCCTCTCTGCCTGCTTGTGATCTCCTCTCTGTCAAATAAATAAATAAAAATCTTTAAAAAAAAATTAAAAGTAGGGATTAAGAAGGTCAAAAGCTTGTTTTATACATTTGATCTGAGTCTCTTTTTATATAATAGATATACAATTTGATATATCAGAAATCTAAGCAATATAATACCAGAGTTTTGAACTTAAAAAGAATTTGAATTATTAATTTTTATTGAGTGACATTATTGCAATCATTTGAACATCTACAATTCTAAACGTCCTAACTTGTCAACTAAGGAGACAATGCTTCAAATGAGATAACTACATAAAAACTATTTCTAACTTCAAAAATACATTGCAAGTCAAAAATAAACTATTTTCGAGAGCCTGGGTGGCTTAGTCATTAAGCGTCTGCCCTCAGCTCAGGTCATGATCCCAGAGGCCTGGGATAGAGTCCCACAACAGTGTTCTCACTCAGCAGGGTGACTGCTTCTTCCTCTCCCACTCCCCCCTCCTCCACCCCGCTTGTGTTCCCTCTCTCGCTGTGTTTCAGTCTCTGGCAAAAAAATAAATAAAATCTTAAAATAAAACAAAACAAAAAAAACATTTGGGGGGCACCTAGGCGGTTCAGTCAGTCAGGTGCTGCCTTTGTCTCAGGTCACGATCCCAGAGTCCTGGGATTGAGCCTTACATCCAGGTCCCTACTCAGAGGAGAGTCAGCTTTTCACTCTTCCATTCTCTCTGCCCCTCTCCTTGGGCCCATGTTCTCTCTCTGTCTCAAACAAATAAAATAAAATCTTAAAAAAAAAAAACAAAACTATTTCACCAAAACACTAAAAAAACCTAAACACATCAAATGAGTATTACTGAAAATATTTAGAACTACATAAAACAAGTACTAAATTTAAAAAGTAGCATAAACACATGTCGGAAAAATGACTTGGGAACACCATTTAATGATAAATGTGTGTGAGAGAGAAAAAAAACCTACCACAAAAAAAATTGGTATAATAAAAAGTTTACCACCCAAAAATTATGCTGTGATTTTAGTGTACAAATGCACTATTTTCTGACATTTTAGTTCAGATTGTGGAGCCCAGGATAATATTACATCAAAATCACTATCTAAATTTATGGACCATTAATAAATAGAAAGGGGACCAAACTTGGGGTCATATGCTAGTTCTAGTTCATTAATAAATAGAAAGGGGACCAAACTTGGGGTCATATGCTAGTTCTGAAGTCGTAAGTCAAAATCTTCATGTCAATTTGTTCAATTCTAAAATATTAAGGCATAGAATCAGAATGTCTCTAGGTCCCTTTTTATCCTAAAATACTAAACTTCTTACTGAGAATACACAAGAAGCCCTAGGGGTTTAAAAAGAAATGTAAAACATTCCAGTTCTGCATACAGCAATCAGATAATCCTTTCTAATCTGTGTGTACAGCTTAATTAACAAATTAAAAACTCAGCAATTTCTATAAACAGTATAGGATTTACGGTTATATTTATTAAAAACAAAATGATGCCTATTAAGGTACTAAATGTTTCCCCATTGAAAAAATTCATAGCAAAGATGACATGCCCTATCTATCACAGTTTGCTTTTACCAGACACCACAGTGATGTACAAAAAGCATTAACCCACAGTGCTTAAGTAACGTCTCAGTCTCTTTACAGCTGACAACAGTGAACAGCAATATACCAATAAATCTGAAGTAAAGTATTGATAAGCTGAGTTATGACATCAGAAAACACAGATGGACAAGAAACTACTCCCAGCTAGTGGTTACCTCTAGGGAGGGATGGTGGGAGATGAATAGGGTGCAAGGAGCTTCAAAGATTTGTTATCTATTTCTTTAGAAAATGAAATGTGATAACTAAAGGTTAATACTTGTAAAATCTGGGTAGTAGGCACATGAGTACTTACTATATTTTTCTTTTTAAATAACGGAAAATATTTTTATTTTTCATCGCAGTATTACGTTATTCTTGTTGCCATTTTTTTTTCTCATTTAACTTGATATTAATTTTTTGCTTCTCTTAGGTGGGCCATTTCTGAATTCACGACCTTGGAAAGCTTAGGAAGCACAAAATTTCTTCAAGATCCCAGTAAAATTACACCCCTTACAAAATCCTGTCTTTTATTCTGGCTAAAAATCTTAGAAATCATCTTTCAACTCTTGCATGTTCTATCATATTTTATATGTACTATACTATCAACTATATGCTACCTGGCATACATAATAGGAGTTCAGAGTATATAGATAATAATATGCAAGGGTGAGGACCTACTTACAAGGTACTGAATATACTAAGCATCATGGCTTGGGTTCTACATCCAGGACAAATGCTGTTCCCTATACACAGAATAAATGTTAATAGCTTTAAATGTTAAAATTAAAATATTAAAGTACTAGGTAAAAGTATAGGTGAATATAATCTTGGAGACATATAATGGAATATAATCTAATTATTACACTAAAAGAATGGTGTCTTTGAATAAATAATTATTAAATGTTTATGCTTCAAACACCATAAAAAATTTACAAATATAACAAATGGAAGAAAAATATCGGTAATATATACTACAGAGAAATGGTTACTACTATATACATTTAAAATCTCAGAAAATTCAATAAGAAAATGCACCTGCCCCAATAGGAAAACAGCAAAGGAAATCATAGGGAAATTCCCCAAAGAAGAAATATGAAAATCCAAGGAAAAAATAATTTTACTAGGAATCAAAAAATAGGAACTAAATGCAGACAGTATTTCCCCCTATAAAAAGTTTTTCCCCCCTGAAGAAAACAAGTGGTGACTCTCACTTTTTTGAGGGGAAAAGGCATTCTTATACACTTCTGGTAGTAGTAATAATGGTTGATTTGTTTTTTGAAAGCCTTTCTGAAGAGCAATTTGGCAATATATAACAAATACCTTAAACTTTTTCATTTGATCTCATCATCATTTGATCTTAAATTCCACTTCCAAAATATTTATAGGAGGGTGCACAGCCAAGCATTGTTCACAATAGTGAAAAATTTTTAATTTTCTAATTATTTAATAACAGGAATGATTAAACATACTTTGGTGAATCTATACAACACACTACTCTAGTTCATGAAAAACATGTAATGAAGCAAAAAGATGTTAAAGCAAAAATAAAAAGAAGCTTCAAATTAGCTGTCTATTATCTCTTGTTTAAAATTTTACACAGATAGAAACCATCAACAAAAACAAAAAGGCAAGCTACTGAATGAGAGAAGATATTTGCAAAACATAGATCCAATAAAGGACTAATGTCCCAAATGTATAAAACTTAGGATAATATATAAATTGACACAACTCAAAAAAATAACCGGATTAAAAAATGGGCAGAGGACCCAAACAAAAGTTTTTCAAAACAGAACAGAGATGGTCAACAGGCACACGAAAGGATGCTAAGTGTCACTAATCATGAGGGAAATGCAAATCAAAACTCTTAAGATACCACCTCACACTGGTCAGATTGGTATTATCAAAAAGACAAAAAATAACAAGTGTTGGTGCAGATGAAGAGAAAAGGGAAATCCTGTACACTGTGGAGGGGAACTTAAATTTTCCACTACGGAAAACATATGGAGTATGGAGGTTCCTCAAAAAATTAAAAATAGAACTACCAGCAATTCACTTCTGGGTATCTAAAGGAAGAAAACAAAGATAGCAATTTGAAGAGGTACATGCACCCCTATGTTTACTGTAGAATTATTTACAATAGCCAAGATATGGAAGCAACCTAAATGTCCATCAATAGATGAATAAAGATGTGGTGTATAGATACACAATGGAATATTATTTGGCCACCAAAAAAAATAAAAAAGAATGAAATCCTGCCATGTACAACAACATGGATGGCCTAGAGGTATGATGTTAAGTGAAATAAGTCAGGGGAAGACAAACACCATATGCTTTCATTTATTCGTGGAATTGAAAAAACAAACACAAATCAAACAGAAAGAAACTTAGAGACAGGAAACAAACTGTTGGTTACCATAGAGGGAGAGATGAAATAAGTGAAGAGGATTAAGAGGTACATACTTCCAGTTACAAAACAAATAAGTCATGGGGATGTTATATACAGTATAGGAAATATAGTCAATAATATTTTAATAATTTAATATAGTATCAGATGGTTAACTTGACTTACAATGGAGATCTTTTGGTAATGCATAAAAATAGCGAATAAAAAGAGAATTTACAGTTATATAAGAGATTCTACACCAAAATATAAATCTTTGGGGGTGAGACAGCAGGTTACTAATACATGCCACTTTTGCTTAACTGTGTTTTCAATGTTCTACATAAACATTCATCACCTTTAAATAACAATAAACATGCATTACTTTTAAATATTTTTAAATAACAATAGCTTCTGTCCACAAGCTATTCTTCAGGACTCTATGAATAAACATCTCATTACAGTACATGCGTAAGAAGAGACAAATACAAGATGCTAAGCAATTACAACGAAAAAGTAAAGAATCTAGATGGAATTCAAAGAAAGGGTCCTGAAAGAGAAGCTCCCAACTGACATGTGAGGAATGATTAGGAACAGCCAACCAAAAAAAGAAGAGCATTTGGTGAGGAATGGAGGGACTAGAGAACTTAAATATGGCAAATCTGGCATGAGGAATTTGGACAGGAGGAAAAAGGAAAAAACATCACTGACAACAGTGTAGAGAATTAATTAGAGGGGAACAGTGGGAAGTCTGTCAAAGAAATGTGGGACAGAAATTTTATCTAAAACAGAGCAGTGCATATGGAAAGGCTAAAAGAGTGTAAGACTTGGAAGTGGTATTAAGCCCATACAAACCAAAAGACGATGATTTGAGAGATCAAAGCACATATAGGTATCTAGGATTACTTCTTTTCTTGACTTGGAAGGCTGAAGCAATTTGGCATGGAAATGAGAGGATACAAACTCAATTTTGGATGTGCTGGGATTGAGAATTCTTGTGAAATGCGATATGTAAATCTTCAAGTGGTGGAAGATGAGTCTTTGTGCTGGAAACACGGACTTCAGAGTCAATGTTTAAGTGCCCACTGAAGTCACTGTATGTGGTGAAACTGCCCACAAAGGGAAAATATACAGAAGAAAAGAGAATTGAAGACAGAACCCTGGGGAAGCCTTGAGAGTGAGATGATGAAAGGCTAACTGGCAAAAAGAGTTAGAAAAGGTAACAGGCAGAAAGGTAAAAAATTTAAATTCAGGAAAAATAAATCAGACAATTTTAAGAAGAAAGAGATCTTAAGTGTCAAATGAGGCCAAGAGATTAAAAAGAATCCACTGGATTTACTAACCAGGCAACATCTGCTATAGTGAGAAAACTGAATTAAAGGGTCTGGGCAGAAGTCTTCAAAAGCAGAAGTTAAGGAATGCATGAGAGGAGAGGAAGGTGAAGTATCAGTAATCTATTGCCAACTGTTTAGTCGAGGGTGAAGGCTGAGAGGAAAGGTAGTGCTGCAGAGACAGAGAGTTGCTTATTATGGTAGACACAGAATAATGGCTTCCCAAATACGTCTACAATCTCATCACTGAAACCTGTGAATATGTTACCTTAAATGGCAAAATGAATCTTCCAGACAAGATTAAGTTAAGGATCTTGGATAGGGAGCTTATCTTGGGAGTGCCCTGGTAGACCAGAGGTAAATTCAAGAATCCTTATAAAAGGGACTCTGAAAAGTCCTGATAAAAGATCAGAGGAGAGAGATGTTACATTATTGGCTTTGAAAATGGAAGAAGGGGGCCACAAGCCAATGACTATAGGCAACAGCCCCCCCCCCTTTTTTTTTTGCTGGAAAAGGCAAAGGAAAACATTCTCTCTTAGAGACTCCAGAAGGTATGCAACTCTCCTAACCCATTTTAGACTTCTGAGCTCAGAACCATGGGATAATACATTTGTGTTGTTTTAGGTCACTATGTTAATAGTAATTTGCCACAGCAGCAATAGGAAACATTCATTTTGGGTTGTTTTTTTTAGGTAAGAGAGGCTTGAGCCTGTTTACATTCTAAAGAAAAAATAGAAGTGAAGCTGTGAAGACAAAAGAGAAAGAGAACTTGTACTTTTGATAAAACTGAACAATAAACTTTGGGATAAAAGGTTAGGTTTATTCTTGTAACCCAGAAGTTTTCTCTGTGATCTCTAGCAAAATGCTAAACAACTAAAGCTCACCAAGAAATGGGGAAAAATGGACTAAAGAACACAGCCACCAGAATTAGCCTTGAAAATGAACCATTCTTCCACAAACATAGGAAGGGAGGAAGGGAAAGGAATCTATACTGGTAAGTATAAAATGAATTGGGGTGTGTAACTGACCAATACACACTTGTCTCCTAAGATCAGAAGTCTGACTTACTGAGTGCTACCTGCAAAGCATCAAGTACTTGCATAAATTTTCTTTCTCAAAATGCTGTAAGACAAAGATCACCCACACTTCATGGGGGGAAAGTGCCAAAATTTCTAGGATTCAGACATGAATCTGTTTGACTCAAAAACACTATATTGAGAAATCTGGCAGACACAACAATAGCCAAGTGATCAAAGTTAACACTACGAGTAATAAAACTACCAACATAATGCAACGCTGGATACTGAGAAAGACATGTCATCTCTTCCGTATTCCTCTGCACAACAACACCTTTATCAAATCACTGGAAAAACAAAACTTTGTTAAAATTTACCCTTGGCTTAATTCCAAAGTAAAACTACTAAAAAGTCAACATTATTTATCAGGAGTAACAAAATAGGTTAAGCCTAAAAAGCATCATTTTTACTGCCTCTTGCCTAGCAAAGTGCCTGGCACATTGTATTTTGTCAACAAATGAGTGAATATCAAGTAGCAGGTGCTAAATCTTAATACATCTAGCTTTACAAAATGAAAGGTTAAGAAGCGGACTCTTAATTAAAGGCTTAACTAGATTCCCCATGAAAACTGAAGCTACACTACAGTTAAGAAAACACTCCATTAGCTAGTCTCATTTAATACAACACTCCTGAGGCATAGATACTATCACCCCACATTTAACATATGATGAAGGTGGGGCCAAAAGTGGTTAAATCATATAATTTATTAAGCAGTGGAGGCAGATTTCAAACCCAAGTCCTCAAAAACAGTGAGTGAATGAGTGTGTACGTGGGCCTGTGTGTGTTTTTGAAAGGAATGTGTGGATGTTACGAAAGCTGTATCCCATGGTTCTCTATTAAAAAAAAAAAAAAAAAAATCCCATTAAATTAGCGTCACAGGAAATATACACAACGGATAGTTCCCAATTCCACGCATAAAATCCACAACTTCTTAAGAAGTTCGAACCCATTTAAATAATAACAGTAAGCATCACTGAGAACTTAATCGCAACTACACAAAAAAGCTACATCCTCCTATCTCTTCCTCGGGGGACAAGTCAAATTGGGAACAAAAACATCCCCCGCGGCCTGAGACTCTTCCCGGAGGTGAGGGGTAGCGTCCCAACCAGTCCCTTGGGGTGCAGCTGTCCCTCCCCCCTAGGACCGCACGGAGCCAGTCGGCTCCAGCTTACCTGACGGGCTCCCGCCACCGCTTGAACCAGCTGCAGCAATTGGCCATCAGACTGAACATGCCAGGCCGTACCTCCCGCCGCCTCCCATCCGAGCCTCGAGCGAGAACGGGCCCCTGGTCGCCCGGGGCAGAGTCCCCGGGGGGCCGCAGTCGCTCCCAGGCACCTGTGAGGCGGAGAAGTCGGGAGGGAGGTCAAAGAGGCTAGTCCCCAAACCAAGCCCTGATAACCGTGCCAGGGACCCGCGAGCGAACAACGGCCTCCTCACCCAGGTACCGCCCGGCCAAAGGCGCAGATACACAGACCCGAACAGGGTTAGCGGAGCCGGGCCAGAGAAAACCCCCCCGTCGACGTGCTGACGTTCCTCCCAGGCGCGGAAGGCCCGCCCCCAAGCACCGCCCACATACTTCTCCAATCATCGTGCGACCGCCCGGGGTGGGGGCAGCTGAGTGGCTGAAGGAGCCGGCTCCCTTCCCCTGTGGAGGCGGGGCGGGGAGGAGGGTTGTCGTCACTAGGCAACCGGAGCGTCCAGAGAGGAGTTGAAAAATCCCAGACAGATCTTGGGCAAGGCCTCTCTGCACACCCGCAGAAAATGTGTTGCCAGTCGTCGAGGGTGCTGTGCCTCGTCTGTCCCTAAACACAGCTGAGATCCACAGATCTCAGGTCTTGTGCGTGTTTTGTTTTGTTTTATGAAGCAGGGTTGGGGACCCTCTGGGACTCTGGCGGACTCTGGCTGCACAACTACAGAAACAATACACTGGGGCAGTTATTACAAATGAAGAACAAGGGAAAACTCATTTGCTAACTAATAATGCAGATTACAGTGACTTTTAATCTTTATGTTTACTGCTGTTTGTTATATAAAATGTGAAATTGAATTGTATGGTAATTATTGTGGGGAGATACACAAAATGAATGCAAAATGAGTGAATATCAAGTACCAGGTGCTAAAGGAAATAATAGGTTCATTGTAGAAAATGTGAAAAACACTAAAAAATGAATAAGATGAACAAAATAAAATTTCACATTCGCCACCCCAAAATAACAAGTATTAACATTTTAATATATGTTCTTCCTAGGATTTTTAGATAATGTTAGATTGCTAACTATTTGGTTTCTGCAAGATGGAGATGGTGATCTGCTGGCTGTTTTTTTAATATGTTTTAGTTCATTTACAAGGATATGTAATATCTGCATATATATATATATATATATATATATATATATATATTTGGGTGCGTGGGGAGAAATGGCAAGTGCATTCCTGTAGGGGAAAAAATGCACACATGATATGTAGGGACCTGTGTGCCCATTCCATTTCTACTTAAATATATTTTTTCAAATTTTGGTAAAAGGAGAGAGGGCCCTGGGATGCTCAGGGTATCCAGGGGAAAATAATGGTTTGCTACAACACATTTGGTTTAGTTTCTTATTGTTGTTTTTTAATATTTATTTATTTGTTTATAGAAATGAGAGAGAGTATGCATGTGCATGAGTGGGAGGCAGAGCAGAGGGAGAGAGAATCTCAAGGAGACTCCAAGCTGAGCATGGAGCCCTATGTAGTGCTCTTCCCGGGATTTTGAGATCATGACCTGAGCTGAAATCAAGAGTCAGACGCTTAACTGACTGAGTAACCCACTGCCCCACAACAGATTGAGTTTTAAAATTATTTGTTCTTTATTCATTCATGTAACCCTAATTCGACTCATATATATCTCTTACAGCTCACCATCTCTGAACCCAAGTATCCCATCTGCAAAATGGGAATAAAAATACCTACTTTGCAGGGTTGCTAAGATGATGAAGTGAAAGAAATAAAGCTTAAGTACAGTTTCTAACAAATAATAGATAGCAAATTTTAAATTTGGTGTCACCGGTCTAATAAACATTCATGGCACCTTGCCTCCTACCTCTTTTTCTAAATTGCTAGTTCACTGTTTTCATTGCCCTGACAATGTTTTCTTGTTCACTGTTTTCATTGTCCTGATTTGATAGCTTCAAATTTCTTTCCAGTTGCTCAAGGGTGCATGACCTGTACTGGTTTTCCTAGCCGAATCCTCCCTTCATCAGTGCCAGATGCTTAATCTACCCAGACTGCCCTGTCCAGACACAGTAATACTTCAATTCTACAGTGCTAAGGAAGAAAGTTAGATCATACCTTCACAAATTTTCTTTTCTCACTGTTACCTGTTTCTGCTCATTTTCTAATATCTGAAGACATCTATCTTTTCTTTTCCAAGGTTAACCACTTTCCTGCAACTTTATCAAACATCATGTTTCAACTTTTCTGAAATCCTGTTCGTCTGATTATTTCTTTTCAATCCAACATCTGAACTATATTGCTCCCCATTTTTCCCCTAGATCTTTGACTGCAGTTTCCAGGGTGGATAGTGGGTGAGAAGGCAAGGCAGAAAAGATCCACAATTCCTCCTTAGATATGAGCCAGATTTGTACTGTTCTGCTGACTCTTTACTTTCATAACCTGACTTTTTAAACTAGTGGCTTACCACTAAAATCCTAAAGCACTTTTTTTTTTTTTTCTGTTCACTCTTTTTATCAATTTACTGTGAGCGGGGTTCTGCCCCATCAATCTACTCAAAACACATTTTTTAATTAACTTATATCTCCTAATTGTTAAATCAGTTCTCATTTTCTTTTTCATCAATTAATACATCTAATACAGTTAACTCTTCTAAAACTCTTTCCTCCCTCGGCTTTTCACAATTGTGGACTATTCTGGATCTCACTAGTCATTCCACCTTCAGTTTCCCATATGTACTTTCCAAGATCTGACTTTATCCCACTGTATTCCTTTTTAAAAACATGTTCTCTTGGAGAATCCAATTACTACTCCTATGCCTAATGATACTTACTATGTAGATGTTCCTTCAGCATTTCTGGAACTATACTATATACCCCTTTTGTTCCCCCAAAATATATCCAACCCCGTCTCTACTTCATATCTGAGAATGATATCTCAACAACCATTTCTGGTGCCAAACTACAGTCGGATCAGTTAGTAAACTAAGTTGACTACTAGTTTTTCAATACATTAAGTAGTTTGATAGACATAAACACTGCACACTATTTTCAGTTTTCTTTCCCTTTTCCATACATACGAGGTAGTTCTTCCCATCCTCTAGAAGTCATGAGACTTTCCTTTGTCCAGTGAAATGAGTGAAATGGAAATTGTGGAAGACTATGTTAACTTCAAAATACTACAAAATCAAAACAGTATGGAATGCTGAGCCAACACAATGAAGATGTCTGCCCAGAAAGTCCTGCAGTGAACTTCCTAGGAGTAAGCAATAAACACTCACCTTAAACCATTGTAATTCCATGACTATTTCACCATAGTCTAATCTAAATTACTCTGAATGATAAAAAACAACCTTGCTGTCATTCTAGCTAAGAGTCTTATTTAATCCCCCTGGGATTATTATCTTCCTAAATGTTACTTGATTTCCTTTTCCAGCTTTATTGAGAGATAATTGACAACATATTTTAAATGGACAATATGATGACTTAATATATGTATACATGGTAAACATGATTCACACAATCAAGTCAGTTAATCCATCCAACACCTCACACTGTTACCTTTCTTTTCTCTTTTGAGAACACACTTAAGATCTCCTCTCACCAAAT
Source organism: Mustela nigripes (assembly GCF_022355385.1). Lineage (NCBI taxonomy): Eukaryota > Metazoa > Chordata > Mammalia > Carnivora > Mustelidae > Mustela > Mustela nigripes. Next base: position 177,055,586 of record NC_081558.1, read on the forward strand.
TCCAGTATATGATATAGCATAATTAACTATAGTCACCATGCTGTGAAAGGGTATATAAAGCAGTTTATGTACCTTTATTAACTTCTCACCATTTCCTTACTCCCAGCTCCTGGCAATGACCAATCTATTCTTTGTTTCTATGAATTTGCCTTAACAAAAAGAGAGAGAGAGATTTTACTTATTTGAGAGAAAGAGAGCACAAGCACGAGCTGGGGGAAGGGACAGAGGGAGAGGAAGAAGCAGGCTCCCTGTTGAGCAGAGAGCCTGACTTGGAGATCAATCCCAGGATCCTGAGATCATGACCTGGACTGAAGGCAGACACTTAACAGACTGAGCCACCCACGCACCTCTCTCCCTGCCTCTTTTTTTAAGATTCTACATATGAGCCATCCCATGCAGTATTTATCTTTCTCTGGCTTATTTCACTTAGCATAATGCCCAAATGCCATACATAAATGTGACATACCCATATCTATCTATCTCTATATCGCACATTTTCTTTATTCATTCATCCATTGATTAGACTTAGCTTGTGGTTTCCTTATCTTGGTTATTATGAATAATGCCGTAATGAACATGAGAATGCAGATATCTCTTCAAGATAGTGATTCCTTCGGATATGTACCCAGAACTGGGAATTTTGGATCATATGGTAGCTCCATTTTTCATTTCTTGAGGAACTTCCATAGTATTTTCCATAATGGTTGTACCAATATACATTCCCACTGTTCTCTGCTTATTCATCAACACTTGCTGTCTCTTCTACAAATGTTACTTGGTTTCTAATCTTTCCTTGCTCTGATCCATTTTGCAAACATTTAACAAAGTAACATTCTCAAAGTAAAAACAACGGAAATTACTCCTTCTAAAACAAACTTACAAACATATTTAGAAATGTACTGAAAATAAATTTTGGGCAAGTGAAATTGACTAAGTATTAATTTATTGACCTAAAACCAGATACCACCTTTACAGAGTAAACTTCTGAGAGAAATTAAAAACCTGAAAATTTTTATCCAAAGCTGTATTATTAAATTTTATTATTAAACATCTCAGAATATGATTTTTCAAAGTTTGACATTACAGTAGTGGTAGGATACATAATTTTTCATCACTGACAAATTGCTGACACTGTGATGCACATTTATGATACTAAAAACATAATCATTTTAATCTCCCAAAGATTTTAGGAGAGAAAGCTTTTTCTTTTGGGTAACATGTTTCCTTCTTCAAACTTTTTATATTCTTTTTTATATTGGGGATATTGGAGATGGCTATGAACGTTGTCGATTCATGATTTTGGAACTATTCTCTCCTTGTGAAATTTTGAGATTTCAAAATTGATATTCTGCTCTTAACTCCTCCTCACAGGATGAGGAGAGTCCCAAACCGAACCTTAACTTGAAAGATTCCTAGCTTAAATGCATTTAAATTTTAATAGTTGAATAAAGTACTTAAAGTTCATTTTGTTTAATGCTAAAGATTGTTAGCATACCAAACAATTCTACAGAGATTAGAATTATATTCAGATTTAAATCACTTGGGGCTGGGAATAAACTGGTGAATAGACTGATATGGTAGAGTCAGACACAGCAAGAAGGAAAAGAATTTCAAAAAGAGAAGAATAATATAGTCAATAATTCCCTCACAAGTGTTCTTATCAGAAAAAGTGACTCTAATATCAACTTTCATCTCACTGGGTCACAGAACCACAGAAAGCTAGAGCTAGAAGAGACCCTTGAAGGATGATCAGTCTCTTGAATTTCATACACACACCTAGGAAATCAATCGACAGGTTCACTTGGGCAGAAATTCTAGAAGTGATAATAGTAAATATGCCTTCAGTAATACTATTTCATACATAGTATCTGCTTTACATGTTATCTTTTAAATCCTTATCTCTTAAATCCTTACATTAACATTATGAAAACCCTCTATTATCCCCCATTTTAGAGTTGATACAACTGAAGCTTAGAGAGGTTAAGCAATTTGCTTAAAGTTACAGAACTAGTAAGTGATAAAATTAATGAGATTTGAATCAGGCGTTTTAGCTCCAGATGCAGCCTTAAACATTACATAAGATTTCAAATGTATATGTCTAAGCACAAAATGCGGGGGTTATACTCCAAAAATTAAAACAAGCTGCTTGAAAGTGATGGAATTTGATATTCTTCTTTTTTTTTTTTTTCTCAAAACATTTTTTAAACACCATAAACGCAAGAACAAAAGAAAACTGGATGATCCAAAGTATCCCATTTGCTTCCATTATCTCTGGTCTCTGATGCCTTCCTGGAGTTGTTCCCTTCTCTGTTTGATTAATGTCTTCATCCCAACGTCCTTCTGTCTCTGCAGCACTTTTCCTTCTAAGCCTGGACACTCCTTCCTCTGTGTCCTCAAAGTGCCCGGGGCCACTGAGCCTCTCCCCCCCAGCTCCCTGGCGGTTGCTACTACGTCTCCTTCCCCTTCCCCTTGGGAAAGTTCACAGTGCAGAGACAGGGAACGAAACTCGGGGCGAGGAAGGATGTCTCGACAGTGTGGACTAGGCCTCCACCACTCTGCCTGAGCCCTGCCCCCAGCTTCGTAAAGCTTCCTGGAAATGTCCTCGTTATCACTTCCCCTCTCGGGCTGGGGGCTGGGAGCGGGCGGTCCCCCCCCCCCCCCCCCCCGCCCCCGGCTCCCGCTGTTCCGCCGGAGCGCTCGCTTGCAGGCGCCGCCGCGCCGCAGTCCTCCCTGAGTGGCGCCCGGGCTCGCAGGTCCCCACCGCGCCGCGCCACCGTCCGGGTCCCCGCCCGCGCCTCCGCCCGCTTCGCAATGAGGGTCCTGCGTGGGTGCTGCGGGGTGCTGCTGGCGTGCCTCGTCCTGGTGCTCCCCGTCTCCGAGGCAAACTGTGAGTAATCAATAGCGTGCTCTCTTCTCTCCCCAGCGGCAGCGCCGACGGAACCCCGAGCCCTCCCGGTAGGATTTTCTTTGCTGGGGCTGCAGCCTGCTAGAAAGTTTCCAGTAAGTCCTACCCATCTCCGGGCTGACGGAAGCCGTCAGTGGATCTAGCGGGCAGTAACCGTGGGGCAGGGGCAATATTTGCCCTGCTCTAGGCTCTTCGCTACTGGACAGATTCAAGAACCTGGGGGACACGGAATACCAATGAAGGAATTACAACACCTTACCCATTTGCCCTCAGCAGCTGAAGTTCCCAATCAGAGGGCAAGGATGAGCATTTTCCAGTATAACAACAGGGAGAAAAAGGCAGCCTATTATGTTTTCTCTTGGTACAAGCCGCTGTCCCCAGCCAGCACCCCTTGCTGAAATTTACCTCCCTTTTGCAATTTCTGGACTTTGAGCTTGGTTTGCTTATCTCAGCAGTGACAAACCAATTGTTTTAGGATCACTGCTGGTTTGCAAAGCAGGAGGCAGATGTCATTTTCTAACCTTGAAATCAAAAAAACTGCTAAATGTTGTGTTTCGCAGATCATTTTGTACTAAGTATTTTTGACACTGTCACTGATCTGAGGCCATGGCATGAATTCTCTGTACTTTATCTTTGTATTTCCAGTTCTTTATGTTCCCATGGGTGGATTCAAGGCAGGATATTGAGTTTTCTCTGAAAAGTATATAAGGAATATCAAGGCATTTAGTACATTTTTTTAAAAGATGTATTTATTAGAGAGGGAGTGAGAGCAAGAGAGCACAAGCTGCAGGGAGGGGCAGTGGGAAAGGGAGAAGCAGACTCCCTGCTGAGCAAGGATCCTGATATGGGGCTCTTTCCTGGGACTCTGGGGTCATGACCTGAACCTAAGGCAGACACTTAACAGACTGAGCCACCCAGGCGCCCCTTAGCATTTAGTACATTTTGATTGCCAGTGAATTTGTGTTCGAAGTTTAAGGATAGTCATTGATTAAAAATGCTTACTTATGCTACGTTTTATTCTCAGGAAATGGTATGGGAGAGATAAACTCTGAATTGCAGAAACTTGTACGCTTCCTAAAGCTCTTATGGAAACTTTTCAAAGATAGTAATTTTAGGAGACATAACTAGGAATTTACTAAATTCCACTAGTTTGCATTAGTTACTGATCAGGATGATCAGTAAAATTCTAATTTAAAGGTAAAACTAAATTAATTAAAGTTCTAATTTAAAGGTAAAAAATTACTTGTTGATCTTATATTAAAGAGCTGCAATAGCAGCATTACTATTTAAACCACTATCATTGAGCCTGTACGTGGACCATATGCACAAATTCATTATTTATATAGTTCATTACAGTGTTCAAATATTTGCCTGATAACCAAAGAGACAAAAGTAGCTTTCCAGACTCATTGCTTGTCATGACAGGAATGTGCTAAATCTTTCTTTTTGTACAGATTGTTACATTTTCACTGAATCTAGACACGGTTAAAAATGATGTATATGTCTGTGCATATTATACACAGGTAACCAAACAATGTATGTAATGAAATACACTTGTTATGATAGAGTGGAGAAATTAATAGTACAAATATATGACATAAAGAATCGTTGGCCCTATATTGACTTTATTTTAAAAAGTATGAGTAGTTTAATTGGATTAAAACTCATCTCTGGTTAACTGATGAGGAAACTGAGGTACAGATGGAATGTTTTTACTCCCTAAGATTTTAAATTTGAGATAGAATTAGAACTCTAAATATTTGATTTATAATTCATTTGTTAGTCCATGGAAACATAGTTGCTATTTAAAGAGAAAGGTTTACAAATCACAGTTTTAGTTTTGAGAGTTGGTAGAAACTCTCCAGTTCATTTTAATAATAAGAATTGGTCAAAGATGTTAACTGACTTTTTTTTTGAATTTTTTATTTTTTATAAACATGTGTTTTTATCCCCAGGGGTACAGGTCTGTGAATCAGCACTCACCAAAGCACATACCCTCCCCAATGTCCATAACCCGACCCCCCCTTCTCCCAACCCCCCTCCCCCCAGCAACCCTAAGTTTGTTTTGTAAGATTAAGAGTCACTTTGCAGACATTTATATATATGAAAGATATTTTTACTGTCTCTTATATTTTTAGTAAATATAAAAGAGAGGCAGATAGGGGGAGAGAGATTTAAAATATATACCGTCTACATATTCCATCAGTTGCCACTAAGGGCTGTGGTGAGGAGAAATAGGAGAAAGGGCATGTTTTCTGGCTGTGCTAGTTTGGTCCTATCCAGACTTCTACAGGTAAGTGGGTGCAGTCTATCCTTGACATTACTGACTCATATTTGCTTTCTCTTTTCTACTCTCTTCTTTCCTTCTGTAATTATTCTTTATCTATCTTTGTTTTTTTTGTTTTTGTTTTTGTTTTTTTAAATTCCCTGTATTTCAGACTTCAAAACGTTGCACTGATGGAGAGATTTAATTAAGGTTAGGAAGCGTTAGAGACGATTTCTGGCATAGCAACAATATCCTGTGCCATATTCTCTTACTACCAGTTCTACAACAGGATACAGAGTAATGCTTCATAATAGACCTTTTCTGTCCACCAAGTTCGATATCCTCTTTATAGCTAAATGAGCTGTATTTAAACTTTCAATATATTTTGAGAAAAAAACCTGATAGTACATATATCAGTATTCTTTTGCTACAGGGGATAATAATGAACTCTTGCTAACTAAGGAAGGAAGGGCGGCAGTTGGGGGAGAGGGGAGAAGTAGGAAGAAATCTGAGTGGATTTATTGGAAGACTGCTGAATAGCATGTTGAATAACTCGGCCAACAGAAACCAGGGACTTAGGCATTTCAGTGATCTGTATAATGGGAAATTACATGCTCACTGTGTTAGGAGCTGCTATTAGATGACTGGGTTCTAACTTCTCTTCTAGTCCTGGGTATCCCTGCCCATGATTGAAATTCCCAGAAGAGAGAACCTGGTCCTTTTGGTTTAACATGTATCTGGAGTCCTGTGACTGACAGCTCCCTAGAATCAGGTGAAGTATCTGCACAGATCCCACAAAGGAATGGAAGCTGCAGAGGAAGCAGAAATGAAGAAGTCTACACATACTAATTATTGGTTGTACAACATACATATATTCCCTTCTTTCCATATACACCATTAGGAGATATTTCAAGTATAATGCACATATTTTAATCTAATGCAAATAACTAAGAACTAAGGTATAGCAGAAAGGACCTTCTCCTTAATAGATTTCAGTCACCACACCCAAAGAGGAAGGCTCAAGGCTACCATTTCTTAGTTTACTGTCATCGAGGGATGTCCATGCCTCCTCTAGTTCTTTCATAGTCTCATGTCAATGTGCTATGCTTTATGGATGAAACAATACATTGTAATGTACCAATTCATCTCAAATGCCAAAAAATAATCATACTAAAAAGAGAAGCAAAAGAATACAAATACTTTAGGGTGGCCTGTCTTCCTTTGGAGCGGGAGTTGGCGTTTGTGACCTCCTCTTCACTCTCCAGTTCACGCGTCTCTTGCTTTCACACAGTTCCCTTATGTTTGATTTTTTTTTGGGTGGGGGGGCTTCCCTCTGAGATGAACCACATGCTGATTCAGGAAGAGTCTGAGCCTTGGTCCTACCTATGGATGGTTGTATCCACCTCTTCTTTTACAATGTCTATTGTGTATAATAGTCATCTTGAAGGAGCAGCTCTCCAAGACTTGATTTAGATGTGGCAGCAACACTATTTTGCCTTGGTTATTGTCATACCAGTATAATCTTCTTTTTAAAATTTTTTTTCCAACAGGAATAAAGAACTTGAAATGGCTACATAGCAGTCTCAGCTTCTAAATTGGTGGAAAACACATTAGGTCCCATAGTGAATGTATTTCTTATCCGTTTACCAATTTCTAGAAGAGTAAAAGACAGTTGCAAGGAAAAAAGCAAAAAAAAAATTGAAAATAGGTCATTGAATTAGTTTCTTATGCTGCTGTAAGAAGATACCACAACCTGGGGAGCTTAAACAATAGAATATATTGTCTCACAGTTCTGGAAACTAGAAGTCTGAGATTAAGGTGTTAGCAGGATTGAGTCCTTCTGGGAGCTGTGAAGGAGAATCTGTTTCACCCCTCTCTCCTTGCTTCTGGTAGCATCAAAAATTTCTTGGCTTGTAGATGACATTTTCCCTATGTCTTTACATCAACTTCCCTATGTACATGAGTGTTTCTATTCCAAATTGCCCCTTTTGATGAAGACATCAGTCATATTGGATTAGAGCTCACCCTTATGACCTTGTCTTAATTTGATCATCTGCAAATTCCTTTTTCCAAATAAGACCATATTCACTGGTACTGGAAGATGAAGGACATTACCATCTTCATAAAGGACACTATTCAATCCATAACACTCACTAAGCATCATAACATGACAAGTACTTCTTCCCTTTCTACCTTTATTTCTGACCTGTGTATTTTAGCTTTAGAGAAAGAAAGCACTATATATTAATGATGTCTGGTACAAAAAAAGTACTCCTTTCTCTAAAGTAAGCTCTATGCCTAACGTGGGGCTCGAACTCATGACCCTGAGATCAAGAGTTGTATGCTGTACTGACTGAGATAGTGAGAGGCCTCCAAAACATACCACAATTTTTAAACCACATTTTGGAAAATAGTGTTGTGTCTGAAAAGGCAGGAATAGAGCCTTCAGTAATTAGTCAGTCTATCATCCTTAAGGCTAGCTCCTTTTAGGTATTAGATTACATAGTGAGAGCCAAGAAAACCATAATAATCATCCCATTGACTTATTTACTTAACTGTGGAGTTAATTCCTTAGTTAGAGATAAAGTTATGTGGCTTAGCATAAGGCATTAAATAAGTCTACCAGTAGTGGTACCAAAAGAAAAATTAAATTCAAATCCAGAATGAATATCTCTGAGTACAATGTGCTGCTCACACATGATAAAAGAGCCCTAACTAATCGATCATCCACCAGGATCTGATGGATTTTGCAATATGTCCAATGTCTTAACAGTGAAAGGAATGGCAGTTCTGCTGGCAAATATGGTGTTTTTTAGTAGGGAGAGCCTCGTGGATCTTAGTGAGGAAGAATTGAGTCAGTATCCATCCTTGCCACTCGGGCAGGGTTTTTTTTAGGAGTATCGAGCAACAGTAGACCAAGTGACAGAGAGAGGGACAGCCTTGGCAACAAATGTGCCCAGAGACTTGAGTGTTTGGCCCTCATGGCATTTTAAAAATCAGGAAATTTCATCTAAAAAGTTTGATTTATGACCTCTCTTGGAAAACAAATGAAGGAAGATCTGGCAACACTGCGTGCACCTTCCAACACGGTAAGATTCAAAGCTGCCTTCTTAAGATAGAATAGAATCTCTCTAGTTTGCCATGATTCCAGACGTCCGCTATCGTCTTTCACCAAATTCTCTTCCCTTACTTATGGAACCTATCTGACACTTGTAGATTTCAGAGTTTGTGACCCTTGCACTAGATTGCCTTGAGAAGAAACACAATGGACAATCCTTACGTGGACAGTTCTAGCCTCTCTTATTATTAAGAACTTCTCTGATGTGGGGCTATCTTGCGAGTAAGCCCCTGGAGCACAGTCTCAATTCTGGGCAATTCTTGCCAAACATCCTTGTCTCTAGACCTGATATCTAGCTCTTTATGGGTCTCTGTACATTTACACAGACCATTTCCAACCATTCAGAAAGCGGAATAGATCCTGATCTCGTTCTAAGCAAAGTGGACAGTGAGAAATGCTGCTTGTCTGTCTGCCCAGGTTTTCATTTCTCCAAACATTCTGTGTCACCTCAAGGTCATCCTTGAGAGAGGCTGTCATTTTTTTTTTTTTTATTTGTTCATTGCAGGCTGTGGCTTCATAGCTGGTTTCCCTCCGGCTTCTGTTGGTCTGTCACAAAGAAGTATCTGTCAGCTAGAGATTTTGTGTTTAGTAGTTTGACTTTCATCCTCAGTAGGCTGGTCATAGGCTTTTTCCCATAAGACTGTAAAGGCAGGGGGAAGGCTTCATGGCAGGAGAGGGAGTAACTGCACAGACCACGGAGGTGTGCCTGGAATTCCATCCTATTCACACCACTGGAGCATGTCACAGCCAAACTGCTGTCCCAGCTAAGTTTCTGGCTAGATGGAAAAGGTAGCATCCAGTTCACAATGAGCTGTTTAAATCACTGGGTCACCAGGTGTCCTGTGGTCAGATTTGCAGTTTTCACTAAAGTCTGAAAAAATGCCAGGAGAAGTTTCTTCCCTGGCAGAAGGAAATGTGACTTACTCTCAAATCATAAGGACCTCTACTAAAATTCTTCTCCAGGGACTTGGTATGGTACCCTGGATAGTGGCAGAGTACCCTGCAGTTCTAGGGAGTATTTGACACAATTGGATCTGATGGTTCACTACCTAGTCTGACTGAGAGACTGCTTGAATCAAACTTTGAAACTAGCCAGAGAGCATTTTATTATTCTGGTTTCCATCTGCTACATCTGGCAGGTTTTAGACTCATATGATAAATAGACCAGAGTAGAATACCTAAAAACAGAATATGCCTCAACAATAAGGGGTCTGTCAATATGTATCCTTCTATCTCAGTGTTGAATGCCCAGGTATATAAAAACGTATCTCTCATTTGGACAGGAATATTCCAGCATGACCAAATTGTTGCTGAAAATAGTTCACACCTGGGGAAGGATTCACAGTTTGGAGTTTGAGTTTTATTAGACCTATAGTTAGGTACTTTTAGGACACAATCCCCTTAATCAACTGACACCCATAGACCTCAGTCCTAAGTAGTTCATTAGATTTTAGATGTTTTTCTTCTCTAGAGGCCAGTATCGAATAATCACTAATGGTTTTTGCAATCTCTTACCTTAGTGCAGTTACCCAGTGCAGTTAATTTTCATGGGAGAAAGAAGAAGAAAAGTTCACTGTATACAGGATGCTTCTTCAAGGGTTTCTCTCCTCTCCTTCATTCGAGAAATTCTAGATCCATCAACTGATTCAAGATTGGTAATTAAGGAGAGGTGGTGATTTCTTTGTATTATACAACCTCTATTTATTAACTCAGGGAGTTTTGGGGTTAAAAAATTCAATGAGGAATTTTATGGGTTGTTTTCCCATCTCATCCTAGAGAGATCTTTACCTGTTAATTCTTTCTCCAAGATTTGATCACCAGAAACCCAGTTTCATTGCAGCCCCTGCCATTAGCATTTCCAGTCTAGGGAGAACAGCCAATAAAATGCTTTTTAGAAAGCCCAGTGATTTCCTTACTAACTGATTTCTATGATAATCATGAACATATATTCTTGTATAGCATACGGGGGAGTAGGATGGATAAGTGAGAAAGTGAATAGGTAGGAACCATGTGAAAGATTCAAGCCAGAATCTGTTTCCTAGTCCTTGTGAATTCTTTCTAATATTATGCCAAGGAATGTCTGGCTTTTCAGAGTTATTCAGTGGGTGCCAAAGTTTTGTCTAGGATGGTGTTAGCCAACGAAGCCAACCGTTGGAACTGAAACTGGTGACCGTAGCTGGAAGATGGAATGAAATCATCAATATTACTACTTTCAGCCTGATTCAAAATTGCATGTTGACATTTTACATTAGTTTTCTATTGTTGTGTAACCAATTGCCACAAAATTAGCATCTCAATACAATTTATTAACTCTTAGTCCAGGTACAAGTCCAGGGACCTGCTTAGGTTTTCACAAAGCTAAGATCAAGGGATCCAGCAGAGCCAAGGTCTCATCTGTGGTGTCCTCTTCAGGTGCATTGATCTCCCCAGTGAGAGGAGGTCAATGGAGGAGGTGTGCTTATGCACAAAAGTGACACAACTCACTTCTGCTTATGATTGTAACAGCCCAACCCAAGGAAGCACATGGAATATTTGGTCAGCATTGTCTCTGCTACAGATTTTCCTCATCTGGGGTTAAGATTATTGTTTCTCTGTCTAAGAGAAGCACAAACACATATTGCTCATTTTACCTTTGGTAATATATTTTACAAAGTGTGAGGTTGTATTAAATATTAGTTAAATAGAGAGGGAAAAATTAACTATGCCCAACAGACCTAAGCTGGGGACATAGTATGATGACATTGAACCGGCTGTTAATGTAGTAGGGTGAAAAAAATGTGGTAACAGTTATACTGAAATTATCCCTTTTGTGAGAATTGTTATTATTTTACCTTGAAAAGTGGCTTTAGGCTTAGAAAGTAAAGTCCTGAAAACATGGTCTATAACTTTGCTATTCAAGAGTAGTTCATGAGGCACCTGGGTGGCTCAGTGGATTAAGCCTCTGCCTTCAGCTCAGGTCATGATCCCAGAGTCCTGGGATCAAGCCCCACATCAGCTCTCTGCTCAGCAGAGGGCCTGCTTCCCCCTCTCCATCTGCCTGCATCTCTGTCTGCTAAGCTCTCTCTCTCTCTCCCTTTCTCTCAAATACATAAATGAAATCTTAAAAAAAAAAAAAAAAGAGTAGTTCATGAACTACTGATTCATGAACTAGTAATAGCAGTATTGCCTGGGAGCTGATTAGAAATGAAGCATCTCTGGCCCCATGCCAGACCTACAGATTTAGAATAATCATTTTAAGAAGACCCCAGGTAATTCCTATGCACACTTAAAATTTGAATCATGCTGGTGTCTTAGGAGATAGGAGAAAAAGTCGATAAATGGTTCTTTGTAAGAAGTAAATGCAAATTGCAGGGATGGAAATAGGAGGCAACCAGGGAGAGGGAAGAGGAGAAGATGTCCGAGAAGGGAGAAAAGAAGCTGAGCCATATGGCAAGACAATACACCTTTTAGGAATGTCTCCAGTAAAATTTTTATTTTTATTTATTTATTTATTAGAGAGAGAGAGAGAGAGAGGAGAGAGCACGTGCAGGGGAGGAAAGAGGGAGAGGGGCAGAGGAAGAGAGAGAGAGAGAGAGAATCTTAAGCAAGCTCTACACCCAGCATGGAGCCTGATGCAGGGCTCGATCTCCCTACCCTGACATCATGACCTGAGCTGAAGTGAAGAGTCAGATGCTTAACTGCCTGAGTCACCCAAGTGCCCCATCCATTAAGAAATTATTATATGTGAGGTGGACAGTGGACCTTTAGGAACTGGTTTTTCTTAAGACTCAACTTAAAATTGGAAAAGTTGCTTTAATGTAAACTATAGCCCTTTGTACCTGCCCCCTGCCACCTGCCTCCAGGGCTTCTTCAGAAGAGGTTGATTTCCACATCTAGCTGATTAAGAATGAAGAGAAGAGTTCCATAAGATACAGCTGAGGTGAAGAGTTTAGTGAAAGCTAACAGAGCCAATAGCGACCATAAGAACCTCAGCTCCAAAAGGAGGTAGAAGTCTTGAGAGACATTGAAATTTTTATCAGGAGTGGGATTGGGGTTTTAGGACCCCAGTCAGTTATTCAGAAAGTACAAGATGATATGTGACATTAGCAAAACTCAAATTATCCTTAAATTGTTAAGCTTTGATTGACGGTAATGTTTTGTTAATGCTAGAAGAAAAAAACTCACTGTGGTGATGCAAAAACAAATAGTAGGTCTTGACTCTTTTTCTTTTGGGTGATGCAAATCCTTTTTACCTAAATATTCCTATTTTATTTTACAGATATCTGGGAAATGCATTTAAGTAAATAATTACAATAATTTGAGGGGATGGGCAAGAATTCAGTAATTTAGACAAGAAAATACTGTGCACAAAAGATTGGAAGAAAATGAATAACATTTTAATAGTGTCTCTAGAAAGTAGAGTTATGATGCTTTTTATACCTTGCCTACCTTTTTGCCCTTAATAAATATAATAACTTGTGCTATTAACTTCAGTATGAGAACACCATTTCATTTAAGAGTTTTATTTATATTACATTGTTCTAAATATGGAAATTGAGTCCTCCAGTCTTGAGGGGAACTGAAATAGGGATAATTTATCTAGATTGTGAGTGTTACTATAGTAAGTAAAGTAATAGGAACTGGCTCCACTGGTTTTAGGCCTTTAGTATAATTCTTTTTAGTCCTCTTGTTCATTTCTTGGAATGGACTTTAAAAAGACACATTCAAAAACAATGGCCTTTATATCTTTGTCAAAATGGTAAAATATATATAACTTCCTGCACTTGTGTGATAGTTTCTACCTTTTAAATGGCATATTTGGCATTTTCTCACTGAGTTTCACAGCTGTTCTGTAATGCACCTCCCTGACTTCAGGAAGAAGTTACCTTTACTCTCCCCCTACTGAGAGTTGTTACCCCACATTCTCTTCCTACTTTCATTCGAACTTCTTGAGGAAGTGGTTTATTCTAGCACTCTCTATTTCCTCTCTTCCTTCTCACCCTCCCACTGGTGTTGGTGATTGGGAATGTTAACAATGGTCCTATTGTTAAATCAACTACATGTTAGCTGTCATTCTAAATAATGGTAATCATTATTATTTTTTAATGGTAATTATTATTAATAACCTTTTTGAGAGAGACAGAGACGGAAAGAGCATGTAGACACATGAGCAGGAATCAGAGTGTCAAGGCAGAGGGAGAGGGAGAGAAAGAATCCAAAGCAGGCTCCATGCTCAATGCAGAACCCCAGGCAGGGCTTGATCTCAGGATCCTGAGATCATGACCTGAGCAGAAATCAAGAGTTAGACACTTAACCAACTGAGCCACCTAGGGACTCCTATTATTAATGACTTCTTTGCAACATTTGACACTGTTGAAACATCTTTTTGAAATTGACTTCCTTTTATGTCTATAAATATTATCTTAAAATCTTCTTTCTCTGTATTTGTGTGTTACTCATTCTACTTCTGTTGTTTTGAAGATCTCTGTTTTCCCTTAGATATTAAAGTTTCCTTGGGTTCCATTTTGGTCTTCTGGCCTCATTGAACATCTCTTCCAGCTTTAACTACTAGCTATATACTGTTGACTCCCTAACTTTTTAAAACCATTCAGGGATTCCGTGATTAATATAATCTAATTTGGGAATACAGATATGCACTTAAAAAAATATGCATCTGTAGTCCCACTAGCCAGAGTAATGTTTTGCTCTGTTTTCTTCTAAGCTATGTTGTCTGCATATATATATTCTTAGAAATTAAAATACATACATACAAGAATGGAATTGTGCTCTAATACTATTTTTTAAAATATTTTTAGTTTGATGTTTCACCTAAAAATATGATGATGGTTTTCCTGTCAGTAAAATCTGTCACACTTTAATAACTCTCAATGTGAACAGCCTAAATGCTCTCATGAAACAGAACAGGGTTGCAGATTGGATATAAAGACAGGACCCATCCATATGCTGTCTACAAGAGACTCATTTTGAACCTAAAGACACCTCCAGACTGAAAGTGAGGGAATGGAGAACCACTTATCATGCCAACAGACCTAAAGAAATAGCTGGGGTAGCGATTCTTACATCAGACAAATTAGAATTTGAACCAGAGTCTGTAATAAAAGATCCAGGGGGATACTGTATCAATCTCACAGGGTCTATCCAATAAGAAATGTAACAGTTGTAAATATCTATGCCCCCAACATGGAAGCAGTCAATTGTATAAACCAGCTGTTAACCAAAATAAAGAATCAAATCGACAATAATACATTAATAGCAGGAGATTTTAACACTCCACTCTCAGCATTGGACAGATCATCTAAAAGAAGATCAACAAAGACAGAAGAGCTTTGAATGACACATTGGACCAGATGGACTTTGTAGATATATACAGAATATCCCACCCCAAAACATCAGAATACTCATTCTTCTCAAATGCACATAGAACTTTCTCCAAAATAGACCACATACTAGGTCACAGCTCAGGTCTCAGGCAATAACAAACAATAACAGAGATTATTCCCTGCATGTTATCAGACCACAATGCCTTGAAACTGGAACTCAATCAGAAGAAAAAATTTGGAAGGAATTCAAACACTTGGAAGTTAAAGGGAATCCTTCTAAAGAATGATTAGATCAATCAGGAAATTAGAGAAGAACTTAAACAATTCATGGAAACTAATGAGAATGAAAACACTTCAGTCTGAAACCAATGGGATACTGCAAAGGTTTCAATTAGCAATAATCACGCCTCGGATAAACCTCATTGGCTACGATACTGCCACTGCGCAAAGCTAGGGATACTGCAAAGGTGATCATAAGAGGGAAATGCATAGCCATCCAAGCCTTTCTCAGAAAATTAGAAAAGTTCTAAATGCACAAACTAAAGGAGCTGAACAACAAATAAAACCTAATAACAAATAAACCTAAACAAATAAAACCTAAACCAAGCAGGAGAAGCAAAATAATAAAGATTAGACCAGAAGTAAATGAAATAGAAACCAGAAAAACAGTAGAACAGATCAACAAAACTAGGAGCTGGTTCTTTGAAAGAATTAACAAAATCAATAAACAACTGGCAACACTTACCCAAAAGAAAAGAGATAGGACCCAAATTAATAAAATCATGGATGAAAGGGGAGAGACAATGAACACCACCAAGAAAATAGAAACAGTTATTAGAAATTATTATCAGCAACTATATGCCAACAAATTAAGCAACCTGGAAGAAATGGGTGCTTTCCTGGAAACTTACAAACTACCAAGACTGAAACAGGAAGAAATAGACAATCTGAATAGGCCAATAACCAATAATGAAATTGAAGTAGTAATCAGAAACCTCCCCCAAAAACAAAAATCCAGGGCCAGACGGCTTCCCAGGGGAATTCTACTAAACATTTAAAGAAGAAATAATACCTATTCTACTGAAGCTGTTTCAAAAAATAGAAACAGAAGGAAAACTTCTAACTCCTCCTATGAAGCTGGCATTATCCTGATCCCCCAATCAGGCAAAGATCCCATCAAAAAGGAGAGTTACAGACCAATATCCCTGATAAACATGGATGCCAAAATACTCAAAAAGATCCTAGCATATAGGATCCAACAGTATATTGAAAGGATTATTCACCATGACCAAGTGGGATTTATTTCTGGGATGCAAGGGTGGTTCAACATTCATGAATCAATGTGATAAAGCATATTAACAAAAGAAAATACATGAAACATATGATCCTCTGAGAAATGCAGAGAAAGCATTTGACCAAGTACAGCATCCATTCCTGATTAAAACTTTTCAGAGTATAGGGAACAGTCCTCAATATCATAAAGACCATCCATGAAAAGCCCACAGTGAGTATCATTATCAATGGGGAAAATCTGAAAGTTTTCCCTTAAGGTCAGGAACATGACAGTGATGCCCACTCTCACAACAGTTGTTTGGTGTAGTGCTAGAAGTACTAGCCTCAGCAATCAGACAACAAAAAGAAATAAGGTATCCAAAGTGGCAAAGAAGTCAGACTCTCTCTCCTTGCAGACAGCATGATATTTTATGTGGAAAACCTCAAAGACTCCACCCCCCAAGTTACTAGAACTCATACAGCAATTCAGCAATATGGCAGGATACAAAATCAATACACAGAAATCAGTTCCTTTTCTATACACTAACAATGTAACTGTAGAAAGAGAAATTAAGGAATCAGTTCCACTCACAATAGCAACAAAACCCACAAGATACCTAGGAATAAACCTAACCAAAGAGGTAAAGAATCTATACCCTAGAAACTACAGAACACTTAAGAAAGAAATTGAGGAGGACACAAAAAGATGGGAAAATATTCCTTGCTCATGGACTGGAAGAGTAAACATTGTTAAAATGTCCATCCTGCCAGGGGACAATTTGTACGTTCAAGCCATCCCTATTAAAATACTATTGGCATTTTTCAAAGAGCTGGAACAGACAGTCCTAAAATTGGTATGGAACCAGAAAACACCCCAAATCTCCACAGGAATAATGAAAAAAAAAAAAAAAGTAAATACCAAAGTTGGGAACATCATGTTGCCTGACTTCATTATTACAAAGTTGTGATCACCAAGACAGCATGATATTGGCACAAAAACAGACACATAGACCACTGGCACAGAATAGGACTCCAGAAATGGACCCTCAGCTGTATGGTCAACTAATCTTTAACAAATCAGGAAAATATCCAATGGAAAAAAAGTCAATCTCTTCAATAAGTGGTGCTGGGAAAATTGGACAGCTACATATAGAAGAATGAAACTGGACCATTCTCTTACACCATACACAAAGATAAATCAAAATGGATGAAAGATCTCAATGTGAGAAAGGAATCAAAGAACATAGGCAGTAACCTCTTCGACATTGGCCACAATAACTTTTTTCAAGACATGTCTCCAAAGGCATGTCAAAAGCAAAAATGAACTTTGGGGACTTCATCAAGCTAAAAAGCTTCTGCAGAGAAAAGGAAACAGTCAACAAAACTAAGAGGCAACCCATGGAAGGGAAGAAGATATTTGCAAATGACATTACAGTTGGAGGGCTGATTTCCAAGATTTATGAAGAAATTCTGAAGCTCAACACTCAAAAAACAGATAACCCAGTCAAAAATGGGCAGAAGACATGAACTGACACTCCTTCAGAGATGCCATAAAAATGGCTAACAGACATAAGAAAAAATGCTCACCATTATTAGCCATCAGGGAAATACAGATCAAAACCACAATGAGCTACCACCTTACACCTGCTAGAATGGCAAAAATTAACAAAAAGGAAACAACAAATGTTGGTGAGGATGTAGAGAAAGGGGAACCCTCCCACGTAGACATGTGGGAATGCAATGCAGCCACTCTGGAAAACAGTATGGAGGTTTTGCAAGTTGTTAAAAGTAGAGCTACCCTATGACCCAGCAATTGTACTACTAGGTATTTATCCCCAAAATACAGATGTAGTGAAAAGGAGGGGCACATGCACCCCAATATTCATAGCAGCAATGTCCACAATAGCCTTTCAACAGATGAATGGGTAAAGAAGATGAAGTACATATATACAGTGGAATATTATTCAGCATCAGAAAGGATCAACATAGATAGAACTGAAGAGGGTTATGTGAAATGAAGTAACTCAAGCAGAGAAAGACAATTACCATATGGTTTCACTCATATGCGGAACATAAGCAATAGCACAGAGGACCACAGGGGAAGGGAAGGAAATCTGAAGGGGGAGAAATCAGAGAGAGAGAGAAAGATACCATGAGAGACTGTGGACCCTGGGAAATGATCTAAAAGGGGGTAAACAGGGTGATGGGTATTAAGGAGGGCACATGTTGCGATGTGCACTAGGTGTTAATACGTAACTAATGAATCATTGAACACTACATCAAAAACTAATGATGTACTATAAGTGAGTAACTGAACAAAATTGTAAAAATATCTGTCACACTATAAAATAGATTATAATTTTCCTTCATATATGTTCATCATAATATATTTAATCAAAACCATATGTTGGAAATTTAGATTATTTCCAATGTTTTGTTTATATCAATAATATTATGATGCACATATTCATACGTATTTCTTTACATATGTCCTGTTCATTTCTTCAGATTAATTTCCTAGAAATAGAATGTTTAACTGAATATCTAAAGGTTTTGAATACATATTGTTAGATTTCTCCCTGAAAATTTGCTTTTAAAATAGGTTTAAGTTAACAAAACCAAAAGACAACTGACAGAATGGGAGAAGATATTTGCAAATGACATATTAGATCAAGGGCTAGTGTTCAAAATCTATAAAGAGCTTAGCAGACTCAACACCCAAAGAACAAATAATCCAATCAAGAAATGGGCAGAGGACATGAACAGACATTTCTGCAAAGAAGACATCCAGATGGCCAACAGACACATGAAAAAGTGCTCCACATCACTCAGCATCAGGGAAATACAAATCAAAACCACAATGAGATATTACCTCACACCAGTCAGAATGACTAAAATAAACAAGTCAGGAAATGACAGATGCTGGCGAGGATGTGGAGAAAGGGGAACCCTCCTACACTGTTGGTGGGAATGCAAGCTGGTGCAACCACTCTGGAAAACAGCATGGAGGTTCCTCAAAATGTTGAAAATAGAACTGCCTTATGACCCAGCAATTGCACTACTGGATATTTACCCTAAAGATACAAACGTAGTGATCTGAAGGGGCACGTGCACCCGAATGTTTATAGCAGCAATGTCTACAATAGCCAAACTATGGAAAGAACCTAGATGTCCATCAACAGATGAATGGATAAAGAAGATGTGGTATATATATATACATAACGGAATACTATGCAGCCATCAAAAGAAATGAAATCTTGCCATTTGCAACAACGTGGATGGAACTAGAGTGTATCATGCTTAGTGAAATAAGTCAAGCAGAGAAAGACAACTATCATATGATCTCCCTGATATGAAGAAGTGGAGATGCAACATGGGGTCTAAGGGGGTAGGAGAAGAATAAATGAAACAAGATGGGATTGGGAGGGAGACAAACCATAAGTGACTCTTAATCTCACAAAACAAACTGAGGGTTGCTGGGGTGAGGGGGGTTGGGGGAAGGGGGGTGGGGCTATGGACATTGGGGAAGGTATGTGCTATGGTGAGTGCTGTGAAGTGTGTAAACCTGGTGATTCACATACCTGTACCCCAGGGGATAAAAATATATGTTTATAAAAAATAAAAAAATTATAAAAAAATTTTCAAAAAAAAAAAAAAAGTAGGTTTAAGAGTGCCTCCTTGTTTGGCGGCATCACAATTCCAAACTTCAAGTTCTATTACAAAGCTGTGATCATCCAGACAGTATGGTATGGGCATAAAAACAGACACATAGATCAATGGAAAGAAAGTGAACCCAGAAATGGCACTTCAACTCTGTGGTCAACTAATCTTCAACAAAGAAGGAGAGAATGTCTAATGGGACAAAGACAGTCTCTTCAACAAATGGTGTTGGGAAAATTGGACAGCCACATGCAGAAAAATGAAACTGGACCATTTCCTTACCCCACACATAAAAATAGACTCAAAATGGATGAAGGACCTCAATGTGAGACAGGAATCCATCAAAATCCTTGAGGAGAACACAGGCAGCAACCTCTTCAACCTCAGCCACAGCAAATTCTTCCAGAAACATGGAGGAATAGGCAAGGGAAACAAGGGCAAAAATGAACTATTGGGACTTCATCAAGACCAAGAGCTTTTGCACAGCAAAGGAAACAGTCAACAAAACCAGGAGAGAACTGACAGAATGGGAGAAGATATTTGCAAACGACATATCCGATAAAGGACTAGTGTCCAAAATCTATAAAGAGCTTAGCAAACTCAACACCCAAAGAACAAATGATCCAACCAAGAAATGGGCAGAGGACATGAACAGACAGTTTTGCAAAGAAGACATCCAAAAGGCCAACAGACACATGAAAAAGTGCTCAATATTACTTGCCACTAGGGAACTACAAATCAAAACCACAATGAGATACCACCTCACACCAGTGAGAATGGCTAAAATTAACAAGTCGGGAAATGACCGACGTTGGTGAGGATGCGGAGAAAGGGGAACCCTTTTACACTGTTGTGGGAATGCAAGCTACTGCAGCCACTGTGGAAAACAGCATGGAGGTTCCTCAAAAAGTTGAAAACAGAGCTACCCTTTGACACAGCAATCCCATTACTAGGTATTTACCCTTAAGATATAAATGTAGTGATCTAAAGGGGACATGTGCACCAGAATGTTTATAGCAGCAATGTCCACAATAGCCAGACTATGGAAAGAACCAAGATGTCCATCAACAGATGAATGATAAAGAAGAGGTGGTGTGATACACACAGAGACACACGATGGAATACTACACACACACACATGCATGCATACATACATACACAACAGAATACTATGCAGCCATCAAAAGAAATGAAATCCTGCCGTTTTTAACGACGTGGATGGAACTAGAGGGTATTATGCCAAGTGAAGTAAGTCAATCAGAGAAAGACAATTAAATGATATCTCTGATATGAGGAATTTGAGAGGCAGGGCGGAGGTTCTGGGAGGAAGGGAGGGGAAAAAATGAAACAAGATGGGACTGGGGAGGGAGAAAAACCGTAAGAGACTCTTAATCTCAGGAAACAAACAGGGTTGCTGGGGGGTGGGAGGATAGGGTTAGGGTGGCTGCGTTATGGACATTGAGGAGGGTACGTACTGTGGTGAGAGCTGTGAATTGTCTTAAGACTGATGATTCACAGACCTGTACCCCTGAAGCAAATAATATATTATATGTTAATTTAAAAAAAAAAAAAGACGTGGCAAGATGGGGAAAAAAAAAGAGTGCCTACTTGTTCTCATCTTTGCCAACATTGAACATTAACTTCTTTTTAAATCTGTCTCAATGTAATAGGAATAAAAATGGGGGTGGCCTTTTTGGGGTGGGAGAGAAGTAGTCCATTCTCTTTTTCAGTTTATCCATTAACTTTAAAGAGCAGCTAAAAATAGTCACTAACCTCTTGCTTTATACATTAGTCTACTTGGACTGCTCTCACAAAATACCACAGACTATATGGCTTAAACAAGAGAAATTTATCTTCTCACAGTTCGAGAGGCTGGAGAATCCAAGGTGAAAGTTCTGACCAGTTCAGTTTCTAGGGAGGGCTCCCTTCCTGCCTGTAGACCTTGCTTTCTTACTATGTTCTCACATGGCCTTTCCTCAGGGCCTGTATGCTTCCAGGGAGAGAGCTCACTAATGTCTCCTCTCATAAAAACATTTATCATGTAGGATTAGGGTCCCACCCTCATGACCTCATTTAACCTTAATTATTCCTTAGAAGCCTTTTTTCCAAATAGAGCCACACTGGGGATTTCCACTTGAACATATAAATTCGGGGAGGTGGACACAAACATTCATATCATAATGACAAACATACAGTCCGTATGCCTTGTCAAGGAGAACACAGGTTCTTTTTGTTGTTATTGTTGTAACTGTGGAAGGGAAGAAGTGGGTTTTTGTTTTGTTTTGTTTTTTAACTTTGTAGCCATTTTTTTGAAACTCAGAAACTGAGTTTCTGTATGTTAAATGTACTTTTCCTTATTGCTTGTTTTATTATCCTTCTTCCCCAAATCCTTATCTCAATCATTTTCTCCCCTCTCCTTAAATAAGTTATTTTATTCTGTTGTTATTTAGACTGTGTCTTATGGCCAGGAAGTCAAGAAGGAATTCTGAGGTTCTGGCAGAAATTTAGAAATTGAATTATAAACACCTATTCAGTACTATACCAATATTCCAAATAATCTCATTTCCGCATCAGCACTTAAAAAAATATATCAGAAGAGTCAACGGGGCTGCATCTAGAGTGTTTCTAAGCTTTGTTTTATATCTGGGAGATATTGAAGGAAGTAAGATAGTGCAGAATTAGGCCAGCTCTTTCACTGTCGCCTTTCAAAATGTCCAGGAACAGTTTGCCTGTTGCTTTTCCAAACATAAACACAGACACAGGCCAGTGAACTAATAATATTAATTGATGCTATGCTAACAAATAGGTCAAATAGAACAAAAACACAACTTTTCCTGCGCTGTAACCTCTTGGTACATGACGTCAAAAGCAGATGCTGTTCTGGTGTCCTAGGGTGTCGAAGATGAAAAAGACAAGGAAAGCTGACTGTGTGAAAGATCTGCTCGTCAGAAAGGAGGCCTCGTGCTAGAGCCTCAGGAAGGTAGTCAGTTTGCAGTGTAGTTATCTCGAGAAGGAAAGACGCTATAACATCTCTGTCCATACCTTGCCGAAATCGGCTCTGAGTCCCTTCAAACGAAGTACTCTAATTTAACACTCACTGAGAGCAGACAGAGCAAATGAAAGAGATGATTAATGTTGTGTTTTGGGTTTTTTTGTTTTGTTTTTGTTTATGTTGTTTTTTGTGGGGGGGGCAGGGAGTAATAAGCTGCCTGTTCTGCCTTGTGGGTAAAAGTATTTGTTATTTTGGAAAGGATAACGGATGTGCACCATTTTCTCTGTCTATGGATACAGTCGAGATTTT
The DNA here is from genome assembly GCF_022355385.1 of Mustela nigripes. Taxonomy (NCBI): domain Eukaryota; kingdom Metazoa; phylum Chordata; class Mammalia; order Carnivora; family Mustelidae; genus Mustela; species Mustela nigripes. The sequence continues at coordinate 177,078,428 of NC_081558.1, forward strand.
AACCTTGGGGAAACAAAGGCAGAGTGTTTGATTTATTCTTTTTTTCTAGACTAGGGACTGTAAATTAAAGTTATAATTAAATCTCCGAGTAAGGAGAGGTCCGTGTCACTCCTGTTGTGGCTAAACAGTTCAGGCATTGTTTCCCTGTTCAGCCAGAATTGGGTGGGCGGGTGGGGGGTAGTCACATTTTAATAGCACCAATGGCTTTTCTACTACTAAATAAATAACAGCCTTCGTCTCTTTTAATCCAAATGTTTTAGGACTCACTATCTTTATATATACAACATATAACTCAGATCTATTTCCTCTTTTTTCCCCCCAGATTTAAATTCTTACCCAGATCTATCCTTATGACTTTGGACTCTTTTAAAGAATTTCTCATCAGTCTATTTACTGCTTAGCCCTCTTGAAGAATGGATGCGCACTTTTACCCAGAAATACTTTTTCTAATACTTTTCTAACCTTTAACATAGTAATGGAAGAATCAGTTGCTCAGCAGCCTAGTCCTCAATAGAAACAAAAGAAAGAACTTTAGAGAAAAGCACGTATAATAGTTCTCTTTAAAAAATTAACCTAAAAAAGATTTAAGTGTAACATGCATCCAGACGTGGCATTTCTTTCTGAAGGCTGACATAAACTTCTCCAAAAATTGATAATAAATATATAGGCCAACAAACACTTAATTAAAAATCTTTTTGTTTTCATAGTCCTTGCAATCCTCACATTTTTAAATATTCCTCCTCAATTAGAAGTCTTCTGTGGTAGAAATCTTTATGAATAAAATGAAAGATTTTACATTTGATTACTATTTTATTATTACTATTTTAAATATAGTTGGTAACTTCTGGACATATGTTTTCCCATCATTACTAGTTAATGGTGTTTCTGTATTACATGCAGTTCTATTTTTCCTCAGACTTGAACTAAAGGAAACATGCCAGTTCAACAGTTGACACACGTGAAGCACAATTACATCTCAAAGTATTATCTAGTTCTATTTGTACATTGAAAACAATTCCTCCTGCTTCGTCCCACACTGAATCAGAAACAAAAGATTCAAACACCCTGCCAACCCAAATGCTAGTGGGAGATTTTCTTCTCAGACACATTTTTTTAGGAGTCGTTTTTCATTCTTGGGATGCCAGACAAGTAGGGCCTGGGAAAAAGAGAGACAGAAAGCAAACTATAAAAGAGAAGAGCTTTGGAAGAAGGAATGTGAGAACCATCTTGGCAAAAGGACAAAAGAGCAGAATGGCAAAGATTCAGACGATGGACTATCCTAAAGCTTAAATCTCCTTCGTCGGCGACGTCCCTCTTCTCTGATCAGTAATGGGCAACCTGCAGATCCGTGGTCCTTACCACCCCTCTGGACAGAGTAGCAGTTTTGAACACTTGAGTGGGAGAAGAGGGTCCCGGGAAAGGACCTTCCCTTGACCAGATGGAACTGAATTGAACACCCTGGGAAATTCTCTGACCAGAGATAGTGTTAATCCCACTACCTTTATTATGTCTGCTTTTATGAAGTACCAGTGACAATAAGTGACTTTTTTGAAGATAAGACAATCAAATCTTATGCTCAAAAACCAAAGATTTGTCCTTACAGAAAATATTAAAGGGAACATATGAAAGCTGTTAAGACAATTTCAAAAAGGAGTTTTAGTTCGTGTTTGAACAATGGTTATATTACTGACATAATTGTTCAACCTGCTATGGTCCCTATTTTGAAGAGGGAGAACTTAGATAAGTTAACAGTGTAAATAGTTAAGTCATTCTTCTAACTTGAAAGTTAGAAACTTGAAACTCATAACTAAACGTTATACCTAAACTATGAAGCTGAAGGTAACACTTTTCAAGCAACATACTTGGGCTTTAACAGACTTTCTTGAAAAACTTCTTAATCCAAAGAAGTGAAACAAGTGATTAGAGACAGTGTAGGAAAGAAGTGACAGTGTAGTGAAAGGAAAATGGGTTTTGGAGGCAGGCTGTGTTCCCAGCTGTGTCAACTTGGTAAGGTTGACTCAACTTCCTGGAGTTGTCATTTGTTCATGCATAATATGGTAAAATTACTGTCTACTTAGAACATTTGTGATTAGTATTAAAGGAGATAATGTAAAAAGGACATTACCTGCTTATATACCATGACTGTTATGATAAATAATGGAACTTTGGGGACATTCCTGCAGTGCAGCAGGGTGGATGCTTTGGGGTAGATAGACTGAGGCAGCCAGTAAAAGCACTTCTAACCCACATAGTTTTGTCATCCTACAGTTCTGTAATTCTTAATTTGGATCTGTTATGTCATATTTGTATTTTTTTTTTACAAGGGATAGTAGATTCCTTTGAAAGCAAACTTATTAAATGGGTGGTTTTATTTCCTATAGGACAGTAAATGTCTTAGTTAAGATATCAAACTTGTCCATGCCACAACCACATAGTTTCTTTTTTAAAACCAAATACGTTGTTGGCATTTGAGTGGCAGGTATAGAGAAGGAAAGAACACTGGATTAGGAGGATGGGTATATTTAAATTCTTGTTCCATTAGCAGCACATCCTAGCTCTATGGGCTTGGGCCAAATCATAGGACCTCTTTCAGCTTCATTTTCTTCAAGTAACTCAAGGAAAGTGGGGGTGATAATTCTGTCCTCTGACTTATGGCATTATTTATGTGATGATCAAATGAAATAATACACACATTGAAAATTATTAAGTACCTTGCCAATCTAAAACATTATTGGCTTGAACCTAGATGAAATAAAATATAAGCATTCAAATTTAGACAAAATTAGTTTTTTTAAGATTTATTTATTTATTTATTTGACAGAGCTCACAAGTAGGCAGAGAGGCAGGCAGAGAGAGAGGGGGAAGCAGGCTCCCCACCAAGCAGAGAGCCTGATGTGGGGCTCGATCCCAGGACCCTGAGATCATGACCTGAGCTGAAGGCAGAGGCTTTAACCCACTGAGCCACCCAGGAACCCCCCAAATTAGGTTTTTATTGTTAATTTCGTTATCTTTTAGGGTAGAGGTGTAAAAATTTTCCTTTTTAAGATTCCTCTAATCAGTGGAGAAAATGAAACCTCTGTTTTTTGAGAAACAGCATATAGTAATCGGTACCTTGGGATCTGTACATTGCGATCTAAGTCCTAATTTTGCTATTCCTTATAATTTAGGGCAACTATCCTGCAGGCTCTTTATGTGCGTTTCATCTTCTATAAAATGATGGTGGCCATTTTGTTTTCTTCTCCTATAAATTTATGTGAGCATTCCTCTAAATATTTGCCTTAGTTCTCTCTGGATGCTTGAGAACTTCCTCTTGCAGTGTGAATATTGTTCGTGTTATCAAACATGGTCTGTGTCCTGCAGTGGTCACTTGTAGGGGAAGAGATACACTTAAATGTCAATATTAATATCTACATTCCAAAGTTTAATATTCCATAAGAAAGAAATGCAAAAGAGTGATGTTAATGGTTAGTTTTCTAAGTGCATTTGACATTGATTTTTTTTTGTTTGTTTGTTATTGCATCACTGTATTTATCTTTCAGGGAAAGATACTTTTTTCCCCAGAAAGATACATATTTGCTTTGAGGTTCAGAAGAGTTCAGTTTTTGATATATTTATTATAAAGTAGCATCCTTAAAACTACTTCAAATAAATGAGATAACTGACTGTGTCAGATTCTTTCACTGTGGATAGGGCTACCATTTATCAGTCAGTAATTACGTTTGGCAGGTAATGTGCTCACAGAACAACATCTGTTGGACACACACAGCCTTGATTTAATCTCAATCTTAGTAATGAACAGAGATAAAGATGGTAAGACATAGGGTTAAAAATATAACCTGAACACTATTTATTTCGTTAGTCATCACATTTAAACTTCTGTTTTGGCAAGTAGGAGAAATAAAGTAACTTTACTTACTACACTCTTGAAAGATGTTCAGTTACTCAGATAATAGTTATGGTGACTTGATTAATTAGTACTTTTGCTTTTCTTTTTCTTCCTTCTATTGTCATATTTTTTCCAGGTAATAAGATAAAAAGGAGAAAAACAGATTTATCTGTTTATATTACTTGATTATCTTAGTGAAAGCACTATTATGGTTTGAATCAGGATTTAAAAAATTTTTTAGGTTTTATTTTTGCTTTTAAAAAGTTTCATTAAAAATTATGTTGTTAAAAAAATGTTGTTTACATGCTAAAACAATAAAGCCAAAGCTTCATACTGTCCATTCTTTTCTTCAAACATAATTGCAATCAGTAGTTTGAGTGTCTTTCCAAACTATTTTGTGTATCTGTCCAGATGATATATACATATCTACAAGTATGCCTGATATACATAGGGTTGTGAGATAGTATGACATTCTATAATTTTCATTTTTAATTTAATAATATATTTTGAAGCTCTTCAATAGAGGAATATGTTCCTTTTTTTTTTTTTTTTGGATAGGTGCATATTATCCCACAGTACAGATGTATTGTAGTTTATTTTTCCTTTCCCTTCCTGAGAGTTATTTAGATTGTTTTTAATTTTTTGATATTGCAGTTTTTCAACAAACATTCTATATACACCTTTTCCAGCACAGGTACATATCTGCACGACATCCTCAGAAGCAGAATTGTTGAATTGAAGAGTATGTGTGCCTTAAATTTTCAGCTACTACCAGATGACCTTAAAATAATGCTTAGCAGAATATATTCCCACCACTGATATACAAGAATACTTGTTTCCCCTTACTCTCACCATTACTTGATGTTATCAGTCCTTTAAGTTTGTGCACATTTAATGGGCAAAAATCTACTTAAAAAATTTGTAGTGAACGTCTTTTCACATGTTTATTGGCCATTTTTATTTTCCTCTTTAGTGATGTTTGTATGATTTTGATTATAGTGTTTTCTTTATATTATTTTGTATTTAATTTTGCACACATTATTAATATTCATTGGCTTATTATTATTGTTGTTATTGTTTCAATTTGCAAAAGTTGTTTATACATTTTTTTAAAAGATTTTATTTATTTATTTGACAGAATGAGATCAGAAGTAGGCAGAGAGGCAGAGAGAGAGAGAGGAGGAGGAAGCAGGCTCCGCACCAAGCAGAGAGCCCAATGTGGGACTCGATCCCAGGATCCTGAGATCATGACCTGAGCCGAAGGCAGAGGCTTAACCCACTGAGCCACCCAGGCGCCCTGTTTATACATTTTGAATGTAATCTTTTTCCAGTCTGTATCATGAAATGTTTTCTTCCAGCCTATCACTTGATGTTGAACTTTGTAATTTTTGTTGTTGCTGCTTAGCTGTTTGAAATTTGTTATGCAGTTGATATTACCAAATTTTTTCTCTTTGCCTTCTATATTTTATGCTTTGCACATGATCTTCCTTTTCCCAAAGATCTTTATTTCCCCTTTGTGTGAATAAATCAAATGTTTTAGCTCATCAAGTATCTTTTAAATAGCTCCTTAGGCTGTACTCCCACATTGCTCTATTTTTACAGAGGTCATGTGGTTTTCCAGTAAAATTGAGAAAGCTTATTACTCTAACTTTAAAGATGTGGGCTGTAACTTTTGATACAGTTGTTTCAGCATGTTGCTTTTTCCCAGTGTAGTCATAATAAGGTAAACATTAAATATTGTCTGGTTTGTTTGGCCTCATGCGTGAACTTGAATGATTTGTGAAGATCATTATACAAGTGCTATGACTTGCCCACCAAACCTGCTCTTTGAGTTGTTAAAGTGCTTATGTATCTGCATATTTCTCTTCTCAATTCTCCTATACTAATTTTAAATGTTATGCAGTTCACAATTAGATAATGATTTTAATTCTCACTTATTTAATAAAATATCATATTTTAGATGGAGAAATGAAAAGCTTGTTTATAAAAACTTATTTTTTCCTTCAGTTTTGTCAAAGCAGGATGCTTCACAAGTCCTGGTTAGGAAACGCCGTGCATATTCTATGTTTGAAGAAACCAAAAAGGGTAATCTTGAAAGAGAATGCATTGAAGAATTATGCAATAAAGAAGAAGCCAGGGAGATCTTTGAAAATGACCCTGAAACGGTAAGAATGAATGAAATCTAGTAAGTTAGCATACCTAGACATACAATGAAAGACTGAACATTTCCATCTTGAGTCTGTGTTCCCTTGTGTTCCTTTTTGAAATTAATGATTGTGTATATTGCCTTCTACATGTAACCACTGAATCATTTCAGAAGAAAGTAACTTCAGAGAAAAGTGGGCTTGTTAGGAAGATACTACTGCCAAAGCATTATGTACTAGCTTAACTATAATTTGGGTATACTTTATTATCAGCAAGTTGTCTTGACCTCATGGTTTGCAAATACTTTCTTCCCAATTGGAATTTGGTAGTATTAGGTAGGTGGAGAAGAAGGTATCTCAAGTATAATGTGTGTGTGTGTGTGTGTGTGTGACTGTATTATCACTATACCTCATTAAATCTCTCTATTGACATTTTTAACCAGGCTTTAGAAGACAGTGCTACCTAATCTGGAGCTTGGTACAATGTAGGTACTCAGTGATTGCTTACGAAAGAATTCATTATAGTACCATATTCCTGAAGTAAATTTTTTTTTTCCATAAAGCCTTGGGAAGTTTCCTGAACCCACTTAATATGATCACTAATTCCTGGTGTTAGAATTTATAAATTTAATGTATAAATTTTTCCAAGTTAGTCTAGAAGAATTTAATCATAAAGACCACTAATATCATACAGAAACACGGGACCCCAGACCTTATCTTTAGTCTCCTAATTTTCCTAGGGAAGGATGTTTTCTAATATGCCTTGTGGAAAACAGGATTATAAATAGTGCCTCTAAAAATTAGGATGAAGATGACCTTGAGAATTCAAATCTGATAATCTTCAGCATTACCTCAGATATTTTTCCTGACATGAACTATGTAACCCAAAGGAAATGAGGAAGAAAACAAATACAAAGTAGCTCCTTTAGCTCAGCCATGGCTTCTGGGACCATGAGACTGAATGAAAGATAATGAGCAGGAACATTTGTCTATAGTTAGAGAACTTGCTCAAGACAGTAACAACTTGTGTTCTCCCGAGTTCCTCTTTAATCCTTTTCTCTCTACTTAGGTTCAAAGAATATTTTTTCCAAGGTACCAAAGAATTAATACTCTGCAGGATTGAGCGAGTTTTGTGGCTTTTTGTGGATAAGCAATTGACAAGACAGAATATTTTATTATTTCACAATATATAGCAGATTAGTACTCTTATTGTGTAGGATACATATATATGTTATATATATAATATACATTTATAATACAGTATAATATAATATTATTTATTATAGAAATTTAAAGATATACCACAGTAGTCAGAACAGTATGATAAACCCCCATGCACCTCCCCTGGTATTATTTATTAATTATTAATTATTGCTGATAATTAAGTAATTATCAGCAATCACCATTCTTATTTTGCCTATTCTCAACCCCACGCAGTCTAATTTTAGTTTTGTTTTGCTGGATCATTTAAGGCAAGCCTATATCCCTAAGATATCATATTCTTGCATAGCCCTTAAATACCTGAGTATATACTTTTAACATTGTATGTATGTTCTTGTAGCTTAGCCACTGAATGGCAAATGAAGAGTGAGGTATAAAACCATAGTGGAGAGGAGGGAAAGTAGTGGAGAAGGGAAACTCATTTATTTGCTTCCTCCCCTTCACTTTTTGACATTGGTCTCATATACAAAACAGAAAGATGACAGATGACGGAGTAAAGAAAAAAATGGGAGAAATGAAAGGGAAGGGAAAAAGAAACATTTGTGACTGCTTCTCATTTTTTTTTTAAAAGAGTTTATGTATTTATTTGAGAGAGAGAGAGTGAGAGAGGGCATGAACGGAGGAGAGGGTTGGAGGGAGAGGTGGATGGAGAGGGAGAAGCAGACTCCCTGCTGAGTGGGGTGCCTCACATGGGACTGGATCCCAGGACCCAGAGACCATGACCCAAGCTGAAGGCAGACGCCCAACCAACTGAGCCACCCAGGTCCCCCTGCTTCTCATTTTCTATCCTGCCCCATCCCCTCCCTGTCCACATCCCTAATATCCTAGTCCACACTCCCTGCTGTCCCTAATATCTTCCTTTCACATTCATATCGTCTCCTTTTGAACCCATTCATTGTTGCTTGTCTTCCTGGCTTTTGTTCTGTAGAAGAAAATACCAGTGTTCGAATTACTTGGTGGGAGATCCCACCCTTACAAATGAGTGGACAACTGTTGTTTAGGTTTATATGTGAGAGAAGGCAAGAGTGACTTTGGCTCTGTACTGGATGAAGTATATTCCTTACTTGAGTATGTTTTTATTTAGAAACACTGGTTTCTTGTGAAGTATTCTTGTGCTGTTAATGTTACACATTAGATATATTATGGCCTAAGAAAGCTTTGAGGAACCAGCCTAAGAACTGTACCTTCAGAAATCATTTTTAACATTTTTCCTCCCTTTGGAAAAGTACATTCCTTAGTCCAAATTACCGATTTACAGACAAACTTTTGGTACATAACCAATTTATAATAAGGTATTACATGTACGTAAGATGCTAAAAGATGAATATTCAGTTTAATTCACTTCAAATTATGTCACTTCTATTCAACATTAAATGTGGCATGTGTAATCAGCATGACATGAAAGGCGTCAAATGGGTATCTGATCTTTTTTTTTTCCATTAATTTTATTTTATTTCTTTTCAGTGTTCCAAAATTCATTGTTTATGCACCACACCCTGTGCTGCATGCAATATGTGCCCTCCATAATACCCATCATCAGGCCTACCCATCCCCCTCCCCCTCTCCCCTCCAAAACCCTCAGGTATCTGATCATTATGGAAAAATTAAAGAATTTACAAATAGAGAGCATATATTGCATGTAACATCTTTAGTAGAACCTGTTTTCAGTTTAGAAGCTTTTGTTACATGATTTTATTGCTCAATATTGATTTAAGCTAAGTTTTAACTATTTAGTGAAATTTAGGCTTGCTAAAATACATTTTGTCTTTCCTTTCTTTCTAGGATTATTTTTATCCAAAATACTTAGGTAAGTTCAAAGAATCTCAATCATATAATCATAGAGATAGAAGGGAATTTAGATTTGATCAAGTCCAATCTTTCACTCATCTATTCCATCCAATATAATTTAATTAGCCTCGGGCATAAGAGTTCATTTTATAAGTAGTCTTGCTGTCCTTTTATTTAAGGACACGTAAACAAATTTGAAATGGTTCTTTAATTATTGTCTGGCATTTTGACTTTTAGTCTTTTTTATTCTCCTGACTTTGCCATAAATGTCCATGGGCTGATGATAAATTATATTTAGGTATCAGGACATTCTTTAGAAGCATATGGTTATCATGGGTTATCTTCTTAATATTGGTATATAGTTAACATATAACATTGTATTAGTTTCATGTATACAACATAATATTTAATATATGTATATGTTGCAGGATGACCATCCAGTAAGTCCAGTTAACATCTGTCACCACAACATATTTATAATTTCTTCTTCCTGTGATGAAAACTTGTAAGATCTACTTTCTTAGCAACTTTCAAATATACAATACAGGATTATTAACTATAGTCACCATCCTATACATTATACCCCAAGACTTGTTCACTTTATAACTGGAACTTATGGATTATCTTTTAATGAAAGAAAAAAAATCTCTACACTCTTCAGAGTTTATGACATAAATCATCATAATTAAAGTGGAGAAAAGATAGAATGTCAAGACTGTTTTAGCTTCTCAATTTTAGGTAGGAATTTAAATATTTTATAGAAAAGGTATTTGGCTATTAAAAATTAAAAGCATTTGCATTAAAAAATACAGTATTAATCCTTGTTTCTTAGGTTCATGTAATGAAGCTGTGTTTTTGTGGACATCTGCACTCAAGAAATATATACCTTTGATCACAGAGTACATGTGGATAAAGATAAATAGCTTTTTAATACAACATTATGTATTTTGGGAAAGCTCCTTAGATAAAATACTTTCCTTTTTTCTTCTTTTCTCCTTCTCATTTTCCTCTTTTCTGGCTCTACTCAACTTTCTTTTCTTTTTGCTTGTCTTCTTTGGCAGCATGGTAGAATAATCAAGTACAAAAAACAAAAAAAGAAAACCAAAAACAAAACCTGTAAGATGTGGGCTCTACTCCCAGATCTAAAAATTTCTACTGTGTCAGGTTAAACAAGTTATTTTGCTTTTCAGGTTCTTATTTAAATGTGCGCTATAATTATATTTTCTAACTTCGGACCTGTTGGGAATACCAGATAAGTATATTTATGTAGATAGTTTTTTTTTTTCACTTTACATTACTCTTCAAATGTAAAGCATTATTATTTAACCAACCCTTAATTTAAAACAAAACTTTACTTTATATCATTTTTACTTTTTGACTCACAATTTATATTTTGGTCTTTACTTATGTATAGGCATATGCAATGAATTTCACTGTTGACAACAAAAAAACAAAAACTCTACCTAACTTAAACTTTTAGATCGTTTGATGTGTATATTCCATAGGTCAATGGCCCCAAATGGGGGGGAAAAACTTTATGAACCTGTCCTTGGCAAACCTAACATAATTTTACTAGTTACCGTAACTTATTCAGGAATCTCCTTAGCGTGAGATAAGACCACCCAAGAACTTAGATCACTAAAACTCACATAGTGGACAGTGTTAGATTTGGAGTTTCAGGGGTTAGAAAGTGCTTCAGTTTATCCATACACCGTATGTAATGCATTGGAAGCATGGAATTTGGTAAAAAATACTGTCGATTTCATCACACAAATGTTAAGTTTTTAAGTTCTGTTCTTTCCTTAGAAAATAAAATGAATAACCCTACCATTTATGAAAGCCTTTTAAATATCACCTGATAGAGTGGATTTTTATATTAATGGAAGAGAAGCTTCTTTGGAAAATGTTCAGTTCTGAGCCTAAATATAAACATTAAAAATAAATTTTAGTTTCTGGTTCTTGCCAAGTCAATTAATTAGCCCAGACTGCTGACTCCTTTCTTCTCTTAAAATCATCTCAAGAGAAACATTGGCATTCTAGGCACTAATGATAACAAAATAAAATGAAAAACCACAAGAAATGTGAGAAATTCATGAATAAACTGAAGGCTGGCTTGACCTAATATGTGTGTGTGGGAAGTTGGGGGCTGACTGCTGAGGTAGCAGTAAGAGGACCATTTGGAGTATTTAAGAAATTACCTAATCATACAAAGCAAGAAAAGGTTTAAGAAAGTACAATATTGCAAACTCTTAGCAGCAAAAAATAAGAAAATAACAAAAATAGGGATAGAAATAAGTTAAAGGAAAACAAAAGATTCACAAAACCAAAATGTTATTCTTTGAAAGGGTTAGTAAGTTAGATTGACCTCTAGTAAGAATAATTAAGAAAAAAGAAAAAGAGAAAAACAAAATGCCAAAACACAAAGTGTAGGAGAAGAAGAAGAAATACTATAAGCCCAACATAGATTGAATTTATAATGGTAAAATAAAGATAATCATAAAGTATAATCACAAAATAATAAAAATAGCTGTACCAAAATATATTTAGAAACTTGATAAAAGGGATATATTCCCAGAAAAATATATAACACTATAATTTTATAGGAAGAAGTTGATAACTTGGTTACCAGTAATTACTAAATCAGCAAAACCTCAAAGCCCTCTTCCATGGTGCCTCTCAAATTCAAATCCAGATGTTATACAAATGACTTCTTCTAAATTTAAAAAAAAAATGTGTTTTCTCTTAAAAAATTGTCCAAGAAGAGAGAATAAGGTTCTATGCTGTGAGCTTATTCAAAAAGTTTGAAGTAATCTTGATTCCAAAATCAGGTTAAGAATGATACAAGAAAATAAAAACCTGGCGATTCACAGACCTGTACCCCTGGGGATAAAAATATATGTTTATAAAAAATAAAAAATAAAAAAAAAATTAAAAAAGGCAAAAAAATTCCTTTTCAATTATAAATTAATTCTAAATAAAATGATGTTCAATCTAATCTAAAGTGTATTAAAATAATATATCACAAAGAAGTAGGGTTTATTACAGAAATACAGAATGGTTTAGCATCAGAAAATCTATCAATTTAATTATCCACATAAAGAGTATATTATTACCTCAGTTCATACAGAAAAAGCAGTTGATAAAATTCAGCATTTAATTATAAAACCTTTTTGCAAACTGTTTTTGCAAAAAAAAAAAAAAAAATCTCCTGATTATAGGAGAATTTTCTGAGCTTGATAAAGTTTATACAGAACAACCATATAATTTACAAATTTTGATACTTTTGTCCAGGACCAGTACTACTGTAGATAAGTGCCCTGGAAACAAAAATTTTTTAAATGACATAAGGAGGGGCACCTGAGTGGCTCAGTGGGTTAAAACCTCTCCCTTTCACTCAGGTCATGATCTCAGGGTCCTGGGATCAAGCCCCGCATCAAGGTTTTCTGCACTGCAGGGAGCCTGCTTCCTCCTCTCTCTCTCTGCCTGCCTGTTTGCCTACTTGTGATCTCTGTCAAATAAATAAATAAAAATCTTTAATAATAAATGACATAAGGTATGCTCCATCTCACTAGAAATCAAAAAACAATATGAAATATCACTCACTTCACTATTGTGGTATAAGTTAGAAAGCCAAATACAGAAATTCTTAAGCTGTGTAGTGGAAACGCACCTCTAGAGAACCACTAACTATGTGACTATCTAATGATCCCACAATTCTTGAAACCCCTGGGTATCTATTTCTTATGCATGTACTAATGAGATCTGCATGAAGATATCCATTGCAGTGCAACTTGTAGAGGTGGGACGTTGGGGGGCGATTTAAGTATCTTTCATGGGTAGAGGGGATTATAAAAATGGTGGTTGCTTGCAATGGAGTAAAGTTTAGCAAGCAAAAAATTAGAAGCAATAACTTATATGCAGCAGCATGGAGTGATCATAAACATAGTGCCTCCTTGCTCCCTGAATTTGGATGTACCCTGGGACAGCCTTGATCAGTAGACTCTAGAGGTGACAAAATGCCTCTTCATTGGTCTGGAAGTATCTGCTTTCTTCCTCCTGGAAGCCAACTGCCATGAAATAAGAGCCACTTTAGGACCAGCATGCTAAACGAAACTGAACCACATTGAGAAGTCCTGAATTATGAACACATGGGAAGAGAGAAATGTCAGCCATGTGAGTGAAAAGCCATCTCAGGGTGCTTGGGTGGCTCAGTTGGTTAGGCAACTGCCTTTGGCTCAGGTCATGATCCTAGAGTCTCGGGATTGAGCCCTGCATTGGGCTCCCAGCTCCATGGGGAGTCTGCTTCTCCCTCTGACCTACTCCCCTTTCATGCTCTCTCTCATGCTCTCTCTCTCTCTCAAATAAATAAAATCTTAAAAAAAGAAAGAAAGAAAGAAAGAAAGAAAAGCCATCTGAGAGGTGGATCTTCCAGTCTCAGTGGCCCTGGCTGACTCTATGTGTAACAGAGACAAACCAGCCCAGCTAAACCCTTTCTAATATTTGACCCACAGATTGTGAACAAAATGGAGGGATTACTTGAGGTTCTAATTTTGGGGGTTGTTACTCAGCAAAAGGTAATCAAAATACCATTTCTTTAGTAATAAGTTACGGTAACTAGTAAAATTATGATTAGCTGTACAATGAAATGATAAATAGATATAGATACAGATAAAAATAATGTTGTCTTCAGAGACTATAAAGAATTGTTGTTGACACTAAATGTCTCCTACTTAAAAGTATGTAAGTATTTATCTGTTACTTCAGCTGTTTTTGCTGCCAGATTGCTAGATCTAATTTCACAGAGTTATAGTGAGAAATTAAATGAAGTAAACCTACTTTATAATATTGAGGCATTATACAAATATTATTATCTTAGTCTCTATACAACACTGAGAGAATTAGAAGTTGCCTGCAGCAGCCAGAAACACTAACTTAATCTATTGACTTAATTATAGACACTTCTAAAGATTTTTTAAATTTATTTACTTGACAGAGCGAGAGATCACAAGAAGGTAGAGAGGGAGGGGAAACAGGTCTGCTTCTGAGCAGAGAGCCCAATGTGGGGCTCGATCCCGGGACCGTGAGATCATGACCTGAGCCGAAGGCAGAGGCTTAACCCACTGAGCCACCCAGGCGCCCCTAGACACTTTTAAATTAGACTCTGGCCTACGGATATGAGGGTAACTCTAGGTTTCTGCTGCAGAGTGAAGAACATAGATTTATTTGCCAGTAAATTTTTCTGTTAATCTAAGATCTTTTTCATCTCTTGCTTTAAGATTCTTCTCCAAAAAGAAGTTTCCATAAACTTTTTTTCATGATTCTGTATTTACTGCAATCTTGCTTGTAGAATATTTAAATTTTTAAAAATGTGGACAGAAACATTCAGGGATGACATTTTGAATGCCAAATACTGTCAATCCCCAGGAAGATAAATATTCTATCACTTTGGATAATTTCTACCTCCACCATGATTTCAGAGGAAGTAAATGTATCTACTCTAAAAAGACTACATTTGCTTGTACTTACAGGTTGTCTTGGCTCTTTCCGAGCTGGGTTGTTCACTGCTGCACGTCAGTCCACCGAAGCTCACCCTGATCTGCGGAGCTGTGTCACTGGTAAACACCTCTACCATCTATTTAAAAAATGAATAAATAAATAAAGCAAAGCAAAACCCTTCAAGTAAATAAAATATACCATGTAAATATAACTAATGTTTAAAATCAACAAATGAGCTCTAGAAGAGTTGTGTCCCGGCAAGGAGATATTCTCAAAATCGTTTGAAAGAATGTGTTTTGTTTTTTTTTTCCCCAAATGTAAATGCTGCTATTTTACTCCAAATAAATATTCCATCTGATGTTTAAGTTGAACAGTGTTCCTTGTTTGCTAAGCTTTAGGTCCTCAACTTCAGAATTTTATTCCTGACAGCTTTATTTTGGATGTCGTTGCATGATCATGTATAAAGTGCAGCCATGCTTATTCTTCTAAGTTTTGGCACCAGTCATATAAATATGAAAAATTAAAATATCACATTAGCCTTCTCCCTCTGAAGTTCATATAGCGCCTAGTGATAACTCTGGTAGATTATTTATCTCTAATATCCTGGGTGAGAGTCAAAGACAAAAGGGTGAAATTGCAACATGTAAATTGGGATGTCTGTCTAGTGAATATTTTACATGTGACATTGGCATTATCTAAATACTCATGTATCTGAATTTTCTCTAACTTTAAGTCAGTTGTAATTATACAAGTAAAATAGTTTGCCTGAACATGTATATTTAATACATACTTTATTTTTTAATTTACCAGAGGATATGAAAGTAATGTTTTTAAAGACTTTATTTATTTATTTGTTAGAGAGAGAGCGTACAAGCAGGGGGAGCAACAGGCAGAGGGAGAAGCAGGCTCCCCACTGAGCAGGGAACCCTATGAGGGACTCAATCCCTCAAACCCTGGGATCATGACCTGAGGCAAAGGCAGATGCTTAGTCGCCCTGAGCCACCCAGGTGTCCCGGATATAAAAATAATTTAATAATTTGCTGATTAGCCTGTCTTCTAGAATTTTAACTAATACTTAATTTATTGCCACTTTTCAAAAACTTGATTTTTTTAGAACATTTATTGAAAAATTTGGCAATTACGTTTTGTTTAGTTTTAAAACTTTTTTTTTTTTTTTTTACATGTAACAGAAAATTCCTCTGGCTAATTTAAGCAAACAGGAATGTGTTGGAAGGAATTTGCAGAGTTAACTAGGAAGGCTTGAGAAACAAGTGTGGGAATGTGCAGGAACCAAGGGACCATCGCAGTGTCTAGTGAGGGAAGAGAGACCACAAATACGCAACTGGGCGTATTATTTAAGATGGTGGTAAAGTTCTGTCACATTTTATGAAGAAAATGGCCTTCCCCTAGGAATCACCAGTTCTCTGCTACCTATTGTCCAGTGTCTGGAAACCATCATTTTATGTCTTTTGAGCAGAGTTGTATTTATTTAAGGCAGGAAGATGAATCTAGTTCATGTACTTCATCTTTTTTTTTTTTTTTTTTTTTTTTTTTTTATATTTTTTTTTTTTTTATAAACATATATTTTTATCCCCAGGGGTACAGGTCTGTGAATCACCAGGTTTACACACTTCACAGCACTCACCAAAGCACATACCCTCCCCAATGACCATAATCCCACCCCCTTCTCCCAAACCCCCTCCCCCCAACCCAAATTGGAAGTCCCAAATTCTTTTTTCTGTTGATACCAATTAGTTTTATTTGTTCTGCCTACCACAGTGAATTGTTTTAAGGATCAAATATGATAATTTATATGAAGAAATAACAAAATACACATAAATTTATACTGTATATGTTGTATATTTGTATATACTTGCAAATATAAAAGTAGTTCCCTTTTATAAAATAATTATAAAGATCAATCTAATGGACTCACTTTTTAAAAAAATTTTTATTTAAATTTCAATTAACCAACATACAAAACAATATGAGTTTCAGGTGCACAGTCTAGTGATTCAACACCTACATACAACACACAGGGCTTGTCACAGCAAGGGCATCCCCTAATCCCCATGACCCATTCACTCATCTCCCCCCACCTCCCCTCTGCCAACCTTCAGGCCATCCTGCATAGTTAAGAGTTGGCCTGGTGGGACGCCTGAATGACTCTGTTGGTTCAGTGTCTACTTTTGGCTCCAGTCATGATCCTAGGGTCCTGGGATCAAGACCCACAATCGGGCCTCTTGCTCAGCAGGGAGCTTGCCCACTGCTCTCCCTGCTTGTGCATGCGCTCTCTTTCTCTCTCTGAGAAATAAGAGAGAAAAAAAAATAAAAAAAAAATAAAAAGCTGTCTTCTTGGTCTGCTTCTCTTTTTAGAAAAGAGTGAAATCTTGCCATTTGTGACAATGTAGATGGAGCTAGAGAGTATTATGCTGAGCAAGGTAGGTCAGTCAGAGAGAAACAAGTACTATGTGATTTCACTCATATGTGGAGTTTGGGAAACAAGGCTGATGATCATAGAGGAAAAAAAATATTGGACTCACTTTTCTATGAAAAAGTATTATTTGAAGGAAGGAGTTACGATTTTTTTCATTGATTACAGGCTTCATGCACAGGATTTCTATTAAAGGGTATGTAGTTCTTTTTTTTACCATGGCATGTGGCAAAAATTAAATAGCTGTCTATCTCCTTCAGCCATTCCAGACCAATGTAGTCCCCTGCCATGCAATGAAGATGGGTACAAAAGCTGCAGAGATGGTCAAGCTACATTCACTTGCATCTGTAAACCAGGTTGGCAAGGAGACAAGTGTGAATATGGTATGTCTATTAAACCCACCTCACTCCTCTGGATTGGTCTCCTAGAACGTTCTCCAGAGGCCTTATTGCTTTAAAAATAATTTATTTTTCCCTTCTTAGATATAAATGAATGCAAACATCCCTCAAATGTAAATGGAGGTTGCAGCCAGATATGTGATAATACACCTGGAAGTTACCGCTGTTCCTGTAAAAGTGGTTTTTTTATGCTTTTAAATAAGAAGGACTGCAAAGGTAAGAGCAAGAAGGCATTTACTGTGTGGGGCCAAAGTTCAGGTAGTGGAATTTCCCCAGGAAATCCTTGGAACTCTCTGGTTGTAAGTGCTTGTAACAAATACACATTATTACCCACCTTGAAGCCTTGTGATACTCGGGGACTGCCTTTTAGTTTAATGTTCATGGATTATTTTGTCATTTATAGAGTTTTTCATTGTTTTCTTATTGTATTGTATTATTTATTGAGTATTTTACTGTTTTGTTACTGTGTGTGTGTGTGTGTATACGTTTGAATAAAGAATTTCATGAAAAGGTGATAAAGTGAAGTTTCAGTGCAGGTCCTTGCTTACTAGAGTCTTTGCAAAATCATTGTTTTTATTTTTTCCAGACATTCTAATATTATTTCCTTTATACCATAAGATAAACAGTTATACAGAGTAATCCATCATAATCCTTAATAACCTCTTCCACTGTATTTCATATTTCCTTGTTAGATATACCTGTCAAATATCTAATATAATCCTTTCTTCTTACAACTTATTTCCTGTGTGGTTTTGGGAAAGATGAACTATTTTCTTTCTCTTTATACATGTAAGATCTCATCATCGGTCATAACTATTTTTTTTCCTTCAGATTTGAATAATCCCTGTCAGTTTAACTTTTCAATAAGCCATTGTACTAGTGTATTTCCTTTGTTTTTTATTGTCCTTATGTTTCCCTCCAATTTTGACTTTTTCCCCTCTGTCTATTGTCCTTTCTATTTGATTCTTTTAACTGCCACAATTAAAACTTCGAATATTTGTGCTATGTGTGGATGGCTAAAAATGAATTTTCCAGCCTGGAGTTAGGTTTTGCCTTTAGAAATTGGAAATAATTTTCTCCTCCCTCCCTCACCCCCGTCTTCTTCCCTCGCTCCCTCCTTCCTTTCTTCCCTCCCTCTTTGTGCCTCTCCTTTTGGCTATGAGGTAGAACAATACAGTAACTTAAATCATAAAGTGTTCCTGTTCAACTCTAGTCAATTCTATTGAAGGGATGTTCTATCCCTCACCGTACTGTAGTGTTTATTATAGTATAATTTACTATAATATTGTTTAAAGCACAGTTAAATGACTCTAAAGTGAACTGCATTAACTAACAATTTCTCCTAAACCATTACCAATTTGTGACCATACATCTTTCCTGTCTGCCTATTTGAAGGTCTGAGGTTTGAGGTTAGAAATTGAGAATACCACTACTGTTAGAACATATTATAGAAAACCATCATAATGCAGGATACCATATGTATTCTATAAGCAAATAATACCCATTCATACTTCTGCATTTAAATACTTGAATTTAAATACTTAAATGCAGAAGTATTCTTCTTCACAACAAGAAGTTGTGACTTATATTTTTAATTAAAAGCTATTTAATTCTTATCCATTGAGTTAATACACATGTATATAAATTATTACAAAAAGTCCTTTTATACATAAGAATATCCCCAATGACCATGACATATGTTCTTGTATACTTCATTTACACAGACTTTATCCATGAACTAGGTGATAGAAAAATATGTATATGACTATTACAATAGGGTCTTTGCCAAGATGTGGATATTGCTTGAGATCAAGTTGCCAGTGATTGTCTACAAATGCAAGAATAAAACTTTTTGTCAGACATTAGATGTCAGTGTAGGGTAATAAAATCAATGTGCTATAACCTGAACTCATATGATTTAGATAGTTCTCTGCAGTATGCCTCAAACCAAATAATTTTAGTCATATGTTTTCACTTTATTTTAAAATATGGCTTTTATAGCTATTTTTTTAAATGAATATTTTATTTGATGTAATTGGAGATTCACATGCCATTGTAAGAAATTATAGAAAGAGATCCCATGTGTTCTTCTCAGTTTCCCCCAGTAGTAACATTTTACAAAACTGTCCTACAATATCACACCCAGGATATTGACATTGATACAGTCATGATATAGGATTCCCTTATACAGGAATTGATTCAGTTATTTCTGTTCATGCTTTTTTAAATAGAGTAATGTCTGAAGTTTTGGTTATTAGTCTATGGAAAAATTAAACTCTCAATTTTATAGAGTAGAAAATATATTTTCCATTCTGAATTTGTCTGTCTCCAGAGAGTACAGATGAGAAAAGTTCACTAATAATTACATCTCCAGTGAACTATTTCTGCAACTTGTTTTTTCTCACAGATGCTTTCATCTAGTGATTAGTTGCAATTAGTATTTTGTTTCCTACTCTACCATGTAATATACATGTTAATATAATATAATAAATACAATAAATGCACCTGAAATTTCTGAATATTAATTTGACACTAAAATTTGCATTGGAATTCTATACATACTTAGAGACCTTCCTCTATTCTTTTTTAAATTTGAATCACTCTTGAATACTTCAGTCAATAATAATAGTGTGCAGATTTAGCTCCTGTCCATTTCCAAAGGAAAACATGGCTGATGAGTCACCTCATTTTTATTTTTTATATTTGTGATAATACAGAATGAATCCACTTTCGAGTACATATTTCAAAAACATGTATTTAGGGGGGTGCCTGGGTGGCTCAGTGGGTTAAGCCGCTGCCTTCGGCTCAGGTCATGATCTCAGAGTCCTGGGATTGAGCCCCGCATCAGGCTCTCTGCTCAGCGGGGGGCCTGCTTCCTCCTCTCTCTCTGCCTGCCTCTCTGCCTACTTGTGATCCCTTCTGTCAAATAAATAAATAAAAAATCTTAAAAAAAAAACAAACAAACATGTATTTAGGGATATATATTAAGAATATGGTGAATCTTTTCTCCCATTTATTTGTGTAATGTAGCTTGATAAGAAAATAACTAAAGCCCTTTCCTTTTACATAACTCTGAAGAACATAGCAACCATCAAATTCCCTATATGTTTTCATGAAGAAATCATGTTTAGTAAACTAAAACGTGATGATAGACTTAAAATTTTGTTATTCCCAGGCCACTTTATTGTCTCATTATATATATTAAACTAGATGCAGGAAACACAAATCAAGCATTCTTTGCTATTATCCTCTGGTATGGGAAAAATATTTTTTTAATCTATTGGTTTCATTTATAGATGTGGATGAGTGTTCTGTAATGCCAGACATTTGTGGCACAGCTGTGTGCAAGAACATCCCAGGAGACTTTGAATGTGAATGTACTGAAGGCTACAGATACAATCCTGTACTAAAGGCTTGCGAAGGTAGAGTTGTGGTGGTGTCTATCATTGTTGATGGTGGAGAGGGTGGGTTTGAGCCTTGGTTTGAGATTAGAAGCGTTGGTTCTGTTTGATGTCCACAATAAGATTTCCTAAGACGGCAAGCTCCATATACAGCGTGGCCAAATGGGGAATCATTGGCTTCCTTCCAGAGTAAAAGTAGCTAAGAGCATGGTTTTTAGGTTTAGTCTTAAGCACTCTGTTTGTCTTCTAAGCTATGTATGAATTGGAGACCTCCCATGTTTGATAAAAGCAAAATAAACATATCTTCACATCATTTAAATAATATTAAAAGATAAAAAGAGTTTCGATCTGGAAGGAAAAACATACACATATAAAAGAAAGACAAGTTTAAAAATCACATGGATGTTACATGGAAGGTTAGAAACCTTCAGTTTTATACCAAGCATTTTGGTAATCTTCTGCGCATGTTTCTGTACGTCATTTATTCTTAAATAGGAAACGACATAGTTCTGTTGTAATTAAATACATATAAAAAATATCATCATAATGAAATGATAACTGAGCTCTAAAAATTTAAAAAGTATTGATGAGTACTGTCAGCACCTGTGGATTTGGGAGAGCCCTTTGGATTCATTTGGCCAAAGGAGTTACATGCCAGGTGTGCATGTAACTTGGAAGTATTGGGGGGCTTAAAAAAAGATCATAGATATATGGAAATTATTTCATATCCTTTAAATCTTAAAAACTTTAAATTTAATATCATGACTAAAACTAATCAAATCAATAGTGATTTTTCTAATATTTCTATTATATACCTATGTTTATGTGTATAAAATGTACCCTTTTAACCATTCTTAAGGGTACCATTCAGGGGCTCTAATTACTTTCACATGGTTATGGCCACAGAGCCACTGCTCTCTGTTTCCAGAAGTTTTTCATCATCCCAAACAGAACTCTGTAACCATTAAGCAATAAATTTCCCTTCCTTCCTCTCCCAAATTCTAAACTATTTTCTGTCTCTATCTACTTTTTGGGAGATAACCTTTAATTTATTTTCTATCTTTATGAATTTGCCTACATCAATAGTAATTTTAAAATAATTTTTAAAAAAATATATCTGTTCCTGTTGATATTTTGATGTTTTACATTTTATGCACTCACCAAAAAATACTCTTCCATACAGCATTTCTGTTCTCACACAGCTCCAGATAGAAATTACTATGGTAATATTAAGAATGGTATTAGCCAACTTTATAATGTATATTGTAGTTTTATTCAATAAAACACAGGTTTTTTGAAAAAGATGTATATATGACACATATTCATATTACTTCAATTATCTGCAATTTAATTTTGATGCTAAGGAATCACCAATTTTCAGTAGTATTTTGAGGCATTTTATGGGGGAATTTGTATGCTAGTAATATATGCATTTATATACTTGTAAATTTACCAAGATTGGAGGATGCATGCTTTGGAAATATCAAGGATCTCATGTAGCTCTGAAGTAGATTTACTGAAACATGTTATTACAATTTTTCAAAGATGATTTTCTCAAAACATGGGCAAGAACAGGGCTGTATAGATTTCACAATAGGCGGGGTAATAGCACAGTGAGGCTTGTTTTTCTTTTTTAAGTGATAAGAAATAAAGATACATCCTCAAATGTGTTGTCACTGTTAATGCTGCATTATGGAATGTCGAATGTTCTTGATATTATGTAATACCTGGTTATATTAACCTTCAGTTAAAAGGGATTTTTTGCCTCTTCCCCTCTCTTCACCCCTCCTCTCCTCTCCCTTCCTTACCCCTCCCTTTCTTTTCTTCAAAGCAAATAATTGGGAGGCAGTCTCAATGGAATTCATTTAGTTAGAAATGACAGTTACCTTGAGACTCTCAGTCTTTTTTCCTTCAAATTAAAAACTGGAAAATTAGCATAGTTGTTATATTTTTATTAATTATTTATTACTGAAAGTTATACATTAAATTTATTTCACTTGTGTAAATGATAGAAATTACACTTGACACTCATTTAAATTTCCATGCCAAGTGTTGAAATGTGATTTCATGGCAGAGAGATTTCTTTTACTAAGAATCTAGTATCCTGATTATCTTTTATCTATCTATCTATCTATCTATCTATTTAATTTATTTGGGATACGGAGTGAGTGAGTGCAAGAAGGGGAGGGGTAGAGGGAGAGGGTGAAAAGTCTCAGCAGACTCGGGGCTGAGTGTGGTGCCTGGTGTGGGGCTTGATTTTAAGATCCCAAGACCATTATCTGAGCTGAAATAGAGTCAGATGATCAACCGACTTAACTACCGGCACCTCTATAATCACCGATTATCTTATGCTAAAATTGGAATACTCCTCTTGGATTGAACGTTTGGAAGATATTAAGATCTGTGTTCCCTTTTACCCCAGACGTGGACGAATGCTCTGAGAACATATGCGCTCAACTTTGTGTCAACTACCCTGGAGGTTTCTCTTGTTATTGTGATGGGAAAAAAGGATTCAAACTTGCCCAAGATCACAAGAGCTGTGAGGTAACATTTTGCAATGCTAAACTTACCATCTCTTCTAAAATGAGAAACTGGGGTACATATTTCCATATAGCTGAGATAAGTCAGGAAAATACAGATGTTCTTTTTAAAGAAATGATATATATTTTTTAAAAGATTTATTTATTTATTTTGAGAGAGAGAGACAGAGAGAGAGCATGGGAGAGATAGAGAGAGAGGGAAAGAGAATTTCAAGCAGACTCCCCAGTGAGCATGGAGTCCCACAAGGACTCCATCTCACGAACCCCGAGATCATGACTTGAGTCCAAATCAAGAGTCAGATGCTTAACTGACTGAACCACCCAGGCACTCCAGGAAAAATACAGATGTTCTATAATAATTGCTATAGGCTAGCAGGCTATGAATTGCAGTCCAATTACTAATTTTGGTCATGTAAGCTATAAATATTGGGGATAATTAGTGACTAGGTTTAAAAAAAATGATTGCAGGGTCATAGTTCAGAAAGTGTTCATCCGTATAGGCTGTACGTTTACAAAATACAATGAGTATGTTTATTTAAAAAATTAAGAAAAGCTGAGGCTTATACTTCTCTTTGTGAGAAAAAACATCTTACATAGAAACCTTAGCAGGAACGTTTTCCTCAGTGTACTTTTCTTTTTCCCACTCTGACAAGTTGGATCGCTCTTCAGCATGTCAGAACTTGCAAGAGTGCTCATAAAATCTTGGGTGGAAATAACTTTCAAATTGGAATTCAGTGGGGTTTAAGTACATAAAAATTCAGAGAGGTCAATTTTGTTCATCTTTATCTCTCAAACTTGCTTTTATTCACTTGGATTTAATTGACCCAAGAATTGAATGTTGGGGTAGTTTTTCCTTCATTGAAATAAATAGGTCAGGGGTGCCTGGGTGGCTCAGTGGGTTAAAGCCTCTGCCTTCGGCTCTGGTCATGATCCCAGAGTCCTGAGACCGAGTCCCCCCTGCAAAGGGCTCTCTGCTCAGTGGGGAGCCTGCTTCCCCCTCTCTCTCTGCCTGCCTCTTTGCCTACTTGTGATCTCTGTCTGTCAAATAAATAAATAGAATCTTAAAAAAAAAAAAAAAGAAAGAGATCAGCATCTGAAGCTCTTTTTTCTGTGGATAAGGATCATATGTTAGTGATTCTTAGTCCCACTCTTGAACTCCTTTATGCAAGTGAAGGTAAAATGTTACAGGATTATGAGGCAGAGTAAAACAAAATAAAACACAACAAAAAACCCACCTTAAATGGTGATTTAATCACGTGTCTTCACATACCTCTGTATCCGTTACTAGCACTATACTGTGTATGTCCAAACATGTAATATTCAATAAATGCCACCTACTAGGGAAGGGAAGGGAAGGGAAGGTGAGATATTTGGCATATGCAGTAACTTCGACTATACTTAATTGCATGCCGTGCTCTGTGGATGTCTATTTTGTAATTTAATCTTTTATTATTTTAGTATTTGTAGTAGTTACACATCACCATCTACCCTGGAATAGATTTATTGAAATTCTAAGAGGAAATGAGATGTTTTTTCTGGACCTTGATTTAATACAGTGTCAGGTACACAGATCCCCCCTTGAGTATCCGTATATGTGCCCAAGAACTTATCCCTAAAAAGCTTTCTGTTTTAATGTTTGCTTTTATTCTTAGAAAAAAAACCTTGATAATAAATTTAATGACCCTGAATCATTTTTTTGTTAATTCCTTGGATACTAACATGGTATCTTAATTTATATTTATCCCATGTAGGTTTTCCAGCATTTCCTTTGATGCAGGCAGGCTCCGTCCGAGAACCTGGGAAGGTGGGGTGAGGGAGTTCCCACAGGAACAGCCAAGAGGTTCCTTGGCTTCCCACAGGATAGAAATCAAATTCGTGCCAGGGAAAGTGAAAGTGGAGTTTACTGTGTGAATAACAGAGTATAGCAGACAGAGTGTCTGGGGGACTTGGAAAGGAAAAGAGAATGGGTCTCTTCATTATTTAGGGCTAGGGATTTATATTGGAAAGAGGTCCAGGGCGTGTGTTCCTTTAGGAATCCAGCGTAGGGTCTGATCAAAGGCGAGCGATGGGTGAGTAATAGGTGTTAC